>NW_006290306.1:8066147-8080754 GCF_000327345.1 Myotis davidii
TAGGGAAAGGAAGGGGGTCAAACATATGGTGACGGAAGACTGGGCACACGATGCAATATACAGGCAATGGATTATAGAACTGAACACTTAAAATCTATATGTTATTAACCAAGGTCATCCCAAATAAGTTTAATTTTTAAAAAGTCACTTAGATCTCCTTCACTGCTGGTGGGAATGCAGACTGGTGCAGCCACTGTGGAAAACAGTATGGCATTTCCTCAAAAATTTAAAAATGAAACTGCCATTTGACCCAGTGATCCCATTTCTAGGAATATATCCCAAGAAACCAGAAACACCAATCAGAAAGGATATATGCACCTGACCGTGTGCTTTTCTCGGACACTTCCCCCTGGACTCGGGCTTTAAGCGTTGGCAGGGGTGGTGGGTGGTGGGTGGTAAGAGATCAACCGAAGGACTTGTATGCATGCATATAAGCATAACCAATGGACACAAGACACTGGGGGCGGGGGGAGGCCGGGGGAAGGTCAATGGGGAAAAAAAAGGAGACATATGTACTATCTGTAATACTTTAAACAATAAAATAAAAAAATTTTTAAAAAGTCACTTGCAGAACTAGCGACATCGGCAGATTCCCAGAAGTAGCTGTTTAACTGGCTGCCGAAGGTTTCCTTGTGGACATGCGGCTCTCATGATCGCGAACTCTATGTAAGCGAGAACCAAACACCTACCGTGAGAAATTGTTCCCTGCGGTTGGTGCACGGACCGCGCCAGAAACGCGCCCCGGGACGGGATCCCGGAGTCACGGCTACCTAAGGATAATATTAACAAAATATATTCAAGATCTCCATATTGAGACCTTTAAAATGTTGCTGAGATTAATTAAATAAGACCTATATACCCGACCCTCGGGCTTCTCGCCCTCAACCCCGATCTTTCCGCCTTCTCAGGCCTGGCCTCCCTATCTGGCCCTGAGGGGAAACTGCCCTGCACACGTTTGGGGCAACCTCTTCACCCTTTCTAGGTCGCCGTCTCATGGTCGAAACATTTGGACTTTTTTTCCATCTAGAAAATAGCTTGGTGGTGTCGGGGGCGGGGGTAGAGGAGGGGAGACCCTAGGGATGTCCTGAGCTTGAACCCGGCGCTTTGCTGGGCGTCCTCCCTCTCTCCGGGTCCGGGCCTTGGCATCTCTAAGTATGTGACCTTGAACCGGACACCTGCCGTCTTGAAAAGTAGTTTCTGTTGTTTTTCTTTTGACTTGATGGGAAGTGCGTGTTGGAAAAGAAAGGCCTTGCCGAATGCCGGGTCCGGCGCGAGAGGCCCAGCGGGCCCAGCCTGTGCGCATCCCTGTTCGCAGGTGCACCTGCCTGAGCTGCTCCTGCGATCGATTCCCTCCGGGAGCGGGGAGCGGGGGGCAGAGCCGAGCCGAGCCGAGCCGAGCCTGCCCCTGCCCCGGGTCTGCGGGACAAGTCCTGTCCTACAGCCTCAGGGCCAGGCGCCTCCTCTCCCGGGAGGAGGAGGCTCTCAGAAGCGGAGGTGCCTTTTAATTGCAGAAGATAAGAAAGGCCCGGGGCCCTGGTTCTTCGTTCCCAAATATAGAACCGGTTGTTTCCAGGCCTCTCGTCCGTGGAGAAATTTTAACTGCAGTTCGAATGTTAACTTGTGTTTTCTCTCCCTGGATGAAAAGCATGTGCTTCTGTGTCAATGTCGTTAGCTAATGAGATCCCAGAGCAAAAATCCCTTAGGAAATGGGTTTGGAAAGAATTAGAACCATTTAGTTGTACTCGGCAGTTTTTCCCCCATGTAGTTAAATTGGGGGGGCGGGACAGCTTCTATCTTTTTGGTTTCAACCGCGTGTGAATTGGTTTTGCTGTTCTTTCCAAAAGGAAATCGTGTGTTCTATTCCTTCCTGTGCGATAGGGCTGCCTCCTTTTAGGATCTAGGAAGTTTGGCTGTACTCTGCTCCCTTCTGGTGTTCAAAGTTGTTTTCTGGGGATTCAAAACCGTATTTTAAAACTCAATTATTTATATTTTTCCAAGTTTTCAGTAATTTTTATTAAGCTAAAGTTAGTTTTGGATTGCTACACCCTGACTTTCTAATAAACACATCCTTTTAAGGATCGTTGCTTGGAAAGAGACCTGAAACAGGTGACCTAGATTAAAACTTTGAACTAGGTCCACACAATGGGTGATAAAGAACCGGACCTTTTTTTTTGTAATTAGACAATTATATAAATCTGTGCAACCATGATCAGTTTGACCCAATTTGTTTCTGTCACTCCCTATGCATTTTCTCTGGGTCCCAGTGTTTTGACATAGAAAATAAGAAAGTCAAGCATGAACCATTATGCTCCAAAATTGGGATACTTTCCATGAGTGGGCCGTGACTGACTTGACCCTGGGTGGTGTCTGATTGAGGGTTTTAATAATAGTTTTTGTTATGTGTATTTAAACTGTGGTTTAAGGTACTGATGTAAAATTTCCTTTATAAAAGTTGGGTTAAAGAAAAGATTAGTGTAAGAGTAAATGTGCTGTGTGAATATGGGTAAAACCATGAAGTTGGCAAATTACTGATATTTGGGAGCCACTGGGCTTAAAAAGTAGAGCTCTAAGATCACCTGTGATTCTGAGAGAAATTTTGTGTCCTTAGTTTTATAACAGGATATCAGTACTGGTTACCTAGTAGATTCTAAGGGAGAAAACTTCAAGAATTAATATCTCCACTCCAAATGAGAAGTTTCTTTATTGTCAAAATATATTACCAAAAATGTCATAGTCTAATGAGGGAAAGTAAAAAATTAGATTTTGATTTATTTTACATAAGCAGAATCCTAATAATTGGGACAGTTCAGCATTAAATCTTTGTAGAAAAGTTTCATTTACTCTTTAAGTAACTCCGATTGGCTATAGGAGTAATTGGCTTTTTCCAGAAGTTGTCTTTTTCATGTCCACCTTTATGATCTAAGTCTGTAATACTTGACCAACTCAGATTCTCTGAAGATGAGCTGTTGCTATAGAATAGAATGTCCAGTAGAAAGTTAAGACTGAAATGCAGTAAATGGAGTGTAGAGAATAGCACATTTCAGGGAGATAATGTTCTACAATTTGTGAGTCTTGTTTATTCTTGTATAACTTCAATTTTTAATGTCCCAAGACTATAATCCTCTTGAGATACATCTTTTTAGTGTTATTTCTGAATATAAGCATTTACTGTGCTTCTGATCCACACAAGTACAGGATGAGTATCTCATCTAGAATGATGCACACAAATTCATTTTAGAGATTGTCTGTGGGGACCTGAGTGGTGATACAGGACAGGATCTGTGAACACTTTATTTTCTCTGTATTTTCTTACATGCTTTGTACCGCATGCACATATTATTGGTTTAAATTAAATACTGAATAATTGTTATGTATGGAATTAAATACTAAGTAAAATTCAGCCATTACATTTGTTACTTCCTAATATATATGTGTATGTATGTATATATACACTTACATGTATATATATGTATTAAGATTTTTTTAACATGTTTTTCATCTGCTACATTTTTCTAAATTCAAATCAGAAATAATGAGTCTATTATTTTATCTTGCTTAACTAATGGTAGTAGGTAGTAGGACCCTGTCTGGTGGCTCAGTTGGCCAGAGCATCGTCCTGTTTACCATTCCTGGTCAGGGCATGTTCAGGAGGCAGTGAATCCATGTGTGGCTGTCTCCCTCCCTCTTTCTTCCGCTTCTCTCTCTCCCTCCCTTCATCTCTCTAAAAATCAATGAATTTTGGTTGTAAATTTTTTCAGTGTTTCTTTATTTTGTGGCATTTTTTAAATATAAGGTCATGCACCTTTGATGACTTTTATCATTTGGAGAATTTCCAGAAATGAATTCCTAATGTGGTATCATCTAGTTTCTCAATTAGCTCCTGTTTTTCTCCCCCAGGGACAAAAGGGGCTCTACCTCCAGCACGTGCACACTGAAGCAAGTTAAAGGATTACTATGAAGCACAGAAGCAGATAGTGCCAAATAGCAAGTAGTGGTTGGTACACATTTGTGAGTAAAGACTTTCTCTTGTAGCTCTCTTTTCTTAGCCTTTAAAACATCTGCATGCCAGATCCTTCAAATTCATACATTTGGTAAAGAATAAAAAAGCAAGTTCGCAGTTGTAATTAACCAGTTGAGCAACCTCTAAGAACTCTCCTAAACGTCTCAGTGAGGTGGAGTTTCAGGTGTGTAATACATCTCTGACATGGAGCTTAAGAAATATCCCAGCTCTGATTTGCACTTACACTGTCCTTAATATCTTATTGCCCTTGATTAATGTTTTTGCTGAAAATGTAGTATGATTTCGTTTCCAAAGTTAATTTTTTTGAAAGAAAGCACTACTTATACATCAAATATTAAAGCTTCTTGAAATACATTTGCCTCTGCCTTTTACATTCTCTTTGTGGTTTCTTCATTAGTCAATAAAATGAAGAGGATTCTTCTTTAAAATGTAATGAGTAGAGTTGTACAGCAAAGTGTTTTTGTTTTTTTTCTAATCTGACTTCTCATTTGTATATACGTTGGATTAGCTTTTCTTTATCCTGTTGGCAAAATCATAAAATAGTAACTGTACTTTACACCATATTTATGATTTTTGAGCTGTATAGAATAACTTTTTTTAGGAGGGATTTGAAAATTTGTTCCTCAGATCAAGCCCCAAACCTTTTGAAATCCAAAAATTATTTTAAGTAGATATTTCTTTTATTCATAGTTTTCTTATGAAATGAATTATTGAAATACTGATTTTTATTCTTTCTTTTTTACAGCTGGAAAAGCAGTGTCCGTGTTGTTATGTACACCTCCAAAAAAATTCAGATCTGTAGGGGAATTGTTGTGTAAAGTAAACTGAACTACAGGGTAGCAGTATTTTAATAGCTATTATAGACGTGTATTAACTATATTAAAAATGAGTAAAAGAAAAACCTGTGACCCACCAATAGGAAGGTCAGTGACATTTTATTCAGTTGAGCTGGTATTAATAGGCTTGAGCAATAGTGGCCTGAAAGCTAATTGCCATAGGCTAACCATGCTCTTTTACATTTTTATCAGCATTTTGTATTTTGGGGCAATTTTCTTTCTACTGCATTTCCCTGGAGCATGGATCCTGCTTTAATTCAGGTTACTCAATGCATCTGTACCATCTTTCCCCTTAAAGGCATGTCATGCTTTAAAATAATATACATGTAAATATGATATTAAATACAAATTAATGTGAAACTTTGAATCCCTCAAAATGAATGTATACACTAAGAATTTATTAATGCATATGCTATCTTGGTATTCATTGCATATCAGTCATCAGTTATACATTCAGCAAGAGGAGTTTTAATTTGTATTTTGTGATTTTCAAGGGATTGCATCTTTTTTAGTACATTTAGAATTAATCTTATTAGCCTTATAAATCTGATTTTCATCTTTTTTTTTTCCATGCATGACAGCAATTTCAAATTTCCTTTTTGCAAAGTCCCAGCAGCTTTTCCTCCAATAATTGATTAAGAAATTTTAATTTTAAGTTTTCTTTCAGGCATTTTTGAGTCATAAGCAGCATGCATATCTATACAGCGTGTGTGTGCGCACGCACAGGCACACACGCACACGTGCACACGTGGGTCCCTTATGTTGTGATTATACAGTAATTTTTAAAATTTGCTCACAAACAATAGTTTCAAGATGCAGTTTCAACTGATAAGGGAGAGAAGGCATTAAGTTAAAGAAAACATTTTCTTCACCTTTTATTTTTCTTTTGTATGTATTCAGTACTCAGAAATGAGAAGTCCCTTTTTGCTCTTTCAATAAGGTATTGTCATCTAACTTCACAATGCAGAGAAAACTAACATTTTCACACTCATCACACTGTCTTTAATTTTTTTTGCCCACAGAGTGAGTGGGGTAGCATTTCCTTCTCCCACTGCTGCCGAGATGGCGGAAATTAGTCGAATTCAATATGAAATGGAATACACCGAAGGTATTAGTCAGCGAATGAGGGTCCCGGAAAAATTAAAGGTAGCACCACCAAATGCTGACCTGGAACAAGAATTCCAAGAAGGAGTTCCAAATGCCAGTGTGATTATGCAGGTTCCAGAGAGGATTGTCGTAGCAGGTATTTTACATTTGGGTATTAAGTGCCTGGTATATCTTTTTTTTATATATTTTTAGGAAAGTTTATGGTTTTTTAAAACATTGGGGTTAGAAAGTGCAACTTACAATTTTCAAAAATTTTATTTATTACAATAGCGTAAAATTTCAAGCAGTATTTTTAATCAACTAATTATTGAGGTGTAATACATAATTTATATCCTATATAATAAAGAGGTAATATGCAAATTGACCATCACTACAACACACAAGATGGCAGCCCCCATGTGGACACAAAATGGCCAGCAGGGGAGGGCATTTGTGGGCGATCAGGTCAGCAGGGGAGGGCAGTTGGGAGGGATCAGGCCTGCAGAGGAGGGCAGTTGGGGGTGACCAGGCCGGCATTAGAGGGCACTTAGGGGCAATCGGGTCAGTAGGGGCACAGTTAGGTGTCGATCAGGCTGGCAGGGGAGTGGTTAGGGGGTGATCAGGCTGGCAGGCAGAAGTGGTCAGGGGCAATCAGGCAGGCAGGCAGGTGAGTGGTTGGGAGCCAGAAGTCCTGGATTGTGAGAGGGATGTCCCAGATTGGAGAGGGTGCAGGCTGGGCTGAAAGACACACACACACACCCCTGCTGCTATGAATATTCATGTATGATCTTTGTTAGGACATGTGTTTTTACATCTCTAGGAGTGGAATTGCTAGATCATATTATAAGTTATGTTTAACTTTATAAAAAGCTGTCAAGCTATTTTTGAAATTGGCTGTACTCTATTATATTCCCATCCATAATGTATGAGAGTTTCACTTGCTCCACATCCTTGTCAGCATGTTGTCAGTCTTTTTAATTTTGGCCATTCTAGTGGGTATGTAGTGGCAAATACAGTTTAATAAAAGTACTACCTTTTTAAAACCTCCCTTCTTACCTTTTTATATTTTTACTCCCAGGAAACAATGAAGACATTCCATTTTCAAGGCCAGGAGATCTTGACCTCATTCAGTCAAGTTCTTTAAAACCTCTGGCACTAAAAACACCACCTCGTGTACTTACACTAAGTGAAAGACCACTAGATTTTCTGGATTTAGAAAGACCTCCTTCAACTCCCCAAAATGAAGAAGTAAGTAGAGTTTTAACATCAATTGAATTTGAAATAATACAGAAAAAAGCAAAAGCTAAAGAGGAGTTAAGAGGCTATAAATCATATCATTAGCAACACTTAATGAAAGCCTTCTGCCTGGACCATTGATTACTATAAATTCTGGTTTGTAGATATCCCAAATAAGATATTCTGCTATTTTGTTGTTTTTAATTTAAATTATGTCTCAGGAAAAAGATTTTGGAGAAATCATGAACCTAGGCACTACACCTTCAGTGATACAGAAAAAGTTGGGAAATTTGGCATAGAAAAAAACTAATACATCACTTTGAGTCTGGCATACAGAGCAAAGGAAGCTCCCTTTTTTGTTGTTACCACCTATTCTCCCTGCTTGCTGAAAAGTTTCTACTGAGTTAATTACTGTGCCATGTAACACTTATAGCCATGTTGACCTATAGATGGCAGTATGGACTCATAAGGTGTTAGTAGCCATATTCAGATCTTGCCTCTGCCATTGATTCAGGGCTAGTTTTTGTAAAACTTCTTTTCTGTGATGATTTCTGTAGTTGCAACTTTTTCATTATAGCTTCTGAAATTGTGCTATGAGGCTAGTAGGAGACAATGTGAAACATCTCTTTATTGATAATGGAACTGCCTGTCTTTCATCTTTCATATAGTCCCTTCCAGGGAGGATAAAGGACCTATATAACACAGGGAAGTGGCGTTTCCTAGTACTAGGTAATGTCTTAAGTGGAAGTTTCTGTTGCGGTTATAGAGAAAATAAACTTGTAGGTGCAATTGTGGACATTCTAGATATTTGCTTGGTGAAAAGCACTAAATTTGAGTGTTCACATGATGGAAAAGGCACTAAGATATTTGCAGAATTGTATTTATTTAAAAAATATTTCTTTGAATTTTATTGTAAGACACTACATTGTGAGACATAGTTCCTGCATTAGTGGTATGAATGAGGGAAAGATGCACACACAAAGATTCTTTAATAGTAAGGAATAATGAAAGTTATGAAGATCATTACATAAGACAAAAGATAACCACAGCATGCCCCCAGTTGGAGGCCCAGTTTTTGGCTCCCCAAAGTTCCCACCAGAAATTACAGCCGTGAATAGTATCTTGGAGTAAGGATTCTGCCAGGAGAGAAACCCTCCCTTTAATATCCTTCTAGTTATATTTTTCTTTTGATCGTCCTGCTCCCACTATTTTAGACACTTATGCAGAAACTTCCAACTTAAGACCATTACCTAGTATTAGCCACTTCCCTGTGTTATATAGGTCCTTTATCCTCCTTGGAAAGGACTATATGAAAGATGAAAGACAGGTAGTTTTTTGAAACAGGATTGAAATAAAAGGGCAGTAAGGTCTTGTGTGCTGGTATCATAGATGACTCATTCAGATGCTATTGAGTATCAAGTGAAATCCCTGAATCATTTTCTCCGTAGTAGTCATTTTACAGCATATGCTAAGGTTTCTCAACCTCAGCACTATTGACATTTTGGACTGGATAATTAATTCTTTGTTGTGGTGAAGGTTGTCCTTTTGTAACGGCATAGCTGATCTCTACTTACTAGATGCCAGTAGCGTCCTTCAAGTCATGAAAAGCAAAAAGATCTATAATAGCCAAAAGGTGGAAACAACCCAAATGTCCATCAGCTGATGAATAGATAAGCAAAACGTGGTATATCCATATAGTGGAATATTATTTAGCCATAATAAGGAATAAAGTGCTTATCGCTGCTACAACATGGATGACCATTGAAAACATGCTAAGACAAGCCAAACAGAAAAGGCCTTTCATCTGAGGTTTATGCACGTCAGTTGATAATAGCTGGTGTCTGGGATCTCAGCTAGGCTACACATGGCCTTTTCATGTGACGACTTATGCTTCCTCACATCATGGTGTCATTGTTGCAAACATGAACAGTCTCGAGAAAAAAGGCAGAAACTTACTATGGCTTATGACCCAGCATCAGAAGCCACATTGCATCCATCTTCCTAATTTCAAGGGAAGTGGACGTAGATCCCATCCCTAATGAAAAGAAGTCGATACATTGGTAAGAAGAGCATATGGGATGGGAGATTGTGGCTATTTCTGGAATGCCAAAGGCTTTAAGCTAGGAAGACTATTTTTTTAGTCTACTTTTCAGATATCCAAACAAATCTGAATTTTTTTAAACCCCAGAAGCCAGAAACATTTATTTATAATAGAAATACAAATTTTCTATAATATATGTGCCTTTAAAACTGTTGAGAATTGTTCTTAAATAATATATCTATCCATATTACACATGCCTAGCAGCAATTCTTGGTTATTTATCTATTTTATTTTTTTGTAAATTTTGTGAGTAGTCTTGATTAAGGTTCTCTTGATGCTAAGCAGCTACTAGGCTACTAAGAATATTTCCTATTCCCTTACCTTTCTCTGTGCCTAACAGGTCCGTGCAGTTGGCCGACTAAAAAGAGAGCGCTCTATGAGTGAAAATGCTGTTCGCCAGAATGGACAGCTGGTCAGAACTGATTCCATGTGAGTACAACCACTAAGTACTGTATCTCCTTTTTAAGTTTTCTCTATAGATGTTGTCTGTCTCATCTTTTTCTAAATAATTTACATTTTTTAATTCTCAAATATTTTTTCAAAAAAGAAAAGGAGGAAGAAGTATGTGTTTTACCCTAAGAAACAATTTACTTCTAATAGCATTTAAAACCTGTTTTGCGTTTGCATTACTTTTACGTAATTGCAGTACTTTTAATAGCCTTAAAAACCTGACCATTTGTTAGTTGTGAACATTTTTCAACAGCGTTATCTTTTATGTATATGATAGTCTTAGCAAAGAATGAATTGGCTATATGGGGACTCTTCTATAAAGTATACTTAAGAAAAACTGATAAATGTGAAGTGCTCAGTTCTGTGCATCCTTCAAAACTATTTATGTAGCATGTAGGTTAAAAAATAAATAAAAGGTAAACACTTTATATAAGGAAAGTCTTTATTTCCAAGTGACTCAATTTTTGTCATAAGACTGTGAATTAACCCTTTCTAGCTCTGCTTCTAATGAGCTGTAGTAAACAACGTATCATAGACGAGTGGATTTTTTTTTCCTTTCCAGGATTATTTTTTAGCTTCCTGCCTACTGAGTTATTGAGTTACTAGATTCCTCTTATTTTCCAAAAATGCAAGTATATTGCTTAAAGGACTATTTGTTTAAAACTCTTTCTCATTTGGCTAAATTATCACACCCTGATCTTAAAGCTCCCCCACTATAAGATGCTTTAGATCAGGCAAGTGCTTTCTTGTTGTTTTATTAAAACTTAAGGGTTTTTAATAAATCCCTTTAAATGCTGGTCAGTATTTTAAGTCTAAAAGCCAGTGGTAATTGTGGCTTTTTAAAGTAGATGATTTAGATATTTTATGTAAATTAATATGTCTTCCTCAGTAACTGTTCAGTCAGTTACTAAGAACTCATTCATTGTGAACCATATTTGATGCCAAGCATTATAATGTTAGCTTCTTTGGGAACTGCAAAAGAATTAGGAGATAAAACATTTCTCTCTTGCAAATCTAGGTAAAAGCAAAACATTTAAATTTCTATGCAAAAGAACTAGAGTACAATACAAGTATACCATTTATATTAAACATACCAAGTTCTAGTTTGAACCTGACCGAAGAGTGACTATAGGGATGCAGAATGGTCTTTGATGGGCATTTCTTCTGTTAGGTGCCAGAATGATAACTTCTCTGATTTCTTGAGGAATCTTGAAATGCCTCCTAGAGTAGTTACAGTTATTCTGAACGGTTATATAGGAGGAAAGTAAGTTCAAATTAATACATATCTCCTATTTAGGGAAGATTGATCTGAAATGTTCAACCACTAATAATGCAAAATTTTTTATAACTTCCTTGAAGGTGCCTGGTTGGCAGTGATGTCAACCAGCCTATGAAATCATTTTTCTAAAATATTTACAAGCATATTATACAAATGGTGAAAAAGCTACATAGTTTATGGCTAAGATAGCTTCTTGATATTTAGTGCCCTCAGAATGATTACACATAACCTCAGAGCTTTTATTATTTTCTATTTATAATGTTTTTTAAGGCAGCAAAGGTTTGGTTTTTTTAAAATATATTTTATTGATTTTTTTACACAGAGGAAGAGAGAGGGATAGAGAGTTAGAAACATTGAGGAGGGAGAAACATCGATCAGCTGCCTCCCGCACACTCCCCACTGGGTATGTGCCCGCAACCAAGGTACATGCCCTTGATTGGAATCGAAACTGGGATCCTTCAGTCTGCAGGCCGATGCTCTATCCACTGAGCCAAACTGGTTAGGGCCGCAGCAAAGGTTTTAATAAACTTTTCTGTTATATAAAGATATGGCTTATTTAGGTATTTAATATTTTGAAATTTCACACTAATGAAATAAAAGCATCAGTCTAGCATCATTTTTGGGTTTTTTTCTCACAACATATATATTATCAGTAGCTGAGTTCAGTTAAAAAGAAGGAAACAGAAAAGAAACGAGAAAAAGGAAACAGCTGTATTATGTAAACAAACCAGCCTACTCTATGATTTAGAGTAGATGATTAAATCGTAAGATATTTTTGCAGTTGCCAATAACATAAGTTCCTCATAACAGAAAAGATTAACAGAGTTCACTAATATTTGATTTCTTTTTTTTTTAATTGCCTTAATGGCATTTTCCAGATGTTTAATAAAACTGAAAATCTCATGTGTTAATTTTTGGTAGTAAAATCAACATGAATATTTAACTATAAATTTAATATTGAAATGCTTACATTACTTACCCATACTTTTTATTATGGTGATTATATATGTTACCATGTCATTTTAAGTAAGTTACTTAACTATCTTCTTAGTAATAATATAGCCTTGCCTTTTCTTCTACCATTATTAATTTTACAACTTTTAATTGAATTCATCTTTAAGAATCTACATTTAATTAACCTTAGGAACTTTATTTAATTTGATAACCTGGTCAGGAAGAAACTATTAACATAATAAAGCTACATTTTACCTCTACTAAAGTAATTATCAGACTATTGCTGTCTTTACCTAAGTCAGTCTTGTCTTTGTAATATGAGAGTAATTATGTGTCATTGTGCATGAACCTTTGCCTGCCTTTACTTTTATTCCTTGGCTTGAAGAATAGAAGTACATATGGGTATAAGAACAAGAGCACTGATCTCTGTTCTCTTAATTACTTTCAACAGACAGTAGGGTTGATTGTGGTCAGCTATAGATATAAAAATGAATTCTGACCAGTAGAATCGTATCTAGCTTTTCCTTTGTGTTATAAAAACTGAATATGTAAAAGAAGCATAATTATTATTTAAGGTGGCACAGATCAGATTCTGCCCCAAGAAATAAAATTTCAAGGTTCCAGGCACCGATTTCTGCACCGGAATACACGTAAGATTTTATCTGCTCTGCTTTTCACAAGTAGGAGTTATTTTTATTTTGCAGGCTTATGTCATACTAATATTTCACCAGGTAATTGGCATATAATACCCTAATTCTCTTACTGTTTGGCTTTTTAGTACCTCTGTTACAGAATTTCTCAAACTGTCATCATACACTTTATATAGAAAAACCACACCAACTAAAAAAGTTATGTGTGATTTGGGGCATATGGTGAAAGTGAAATGAAATAATTTACACATAAACATCTGAAACCTATATAATTTTATTAACCAGTATCACCCCAATAAATTCAATATATTTTTTTAAATTACACTTAAGGACCAAGCATCCTTTTTCATTTTCTTTATTTTGCTTTGGTTGGAATATTCTCTGTAGATTCAATTTTAACCAAGTTTAGTAATCCCAAGCTTTTTTTTTTTTTAATTTTAGCATACTATCTTGTTTCATTTTGAGTCAGAGGAGAATGGAGTGTAAGTGTGGATTATCATTAAAGTTTTTTAAAAACATGTCATAGATTAAAATTCTACTTGGAAGAATATTTTGCAATTATTAGACCTATGGAGAGAAGGGAAATATTGGCATTTAGTTATAAGAATTGAAAAACTAATACAGTTCTTAAGCAACAAAAGCCATTCTGGCAACCAATGATTTTTCCCTTATTCTGGTTCTCTTATTATGCTTCTAGGAACTAGTAAATTGCCTTAAACAGTGGCAACGAATTAGTGTTCTCTGTATTTAAAATTTCAAGAGAAATGACCCAAGATTTGTGTTCCAATGAAAATTCTTTCTCCCCCTTTTCCTATTGCACCTTTATTCATTTTTGGAAGAGGCTAGAGCCTCCCCAAAGAGATTATCCTCACAGTTTGAGAAATATTATTCCTATGAAAACCCATGGGGAAAGAGGTATTTGACTTTGGACTTTCCTTTTAATGATGACATTGTTATGCCAAGTAAACTTTCATTTAAATTTGAGTTTTGACATTGGCTAGTGTTATTTACTTAACACTCATGTCATACGATTTTATGTAAGCATGAGGTAGAGTTATTACTAATGAAATAGCATGGTAAACACTGGTGCTTTCTTCAAAATTGTCTAATCTTTCATAAAAGAAAAAGATAAAGGTGAGATTTTGCTGTTTTATCACATTAATAGGATCAATTTATCATCAAAGTGCATTTTTATTAAATTACTAATATTATAACATTTGCTTAAATAATCTCAGTGCCTTTGCAATGCGTTTACTTTTTTTTATTTCTCACAGTAGTTCACTTGTCAAAACAAACTTCC
The DNA here is from genome assembly GCF_000327345.1 of Myotis davidii. NCBI lineage: Eukaryota > Metazoa > Chordata > Mammalia > Chiroptera > Vespertilionidae > Myotis > Myotis davidii. Next base: position 8,080,061 of record NW_006290306.1, read on the forward strand.
CCCCCCACCCCCCCGCAAAAAAAGTCAGTCTTCCTTGGTTGGGTGGATGAGTGGACTGAGGTGGAACTAACTCTAAAAGCATTCTCTGTTTCCCTTCCCAGTCCATGCTAGTGGTGAGCATGCCAGCTCAAATTAGACTGATAATTAAAATGGGAATTAGTCCTTTTTGTTCTTATATTTGCTTATTTGTAAAAAGACTTCTCAATATCTCAAGATTTGGCTTTAAAAAGATTGCTGCAGTATTTATTGCTTCTAATTTGGGTAATTTTGTTCATCAATAGATGAAAATAAATTTTAACAATCAAGGGCATTTAATCTATACATAATACTGCCCAATGTGATCATCAGTTTAAAAAATACTCCTTATTCTGTTTTTGCTGTTTATGAGGGATTGCAGTATAAATTAATAAAAAGGCAGATTTCTTACTAATCTTTGAAAATGTAATTTCTTTTGATAAACCATCAGAAATCCAATAGGTTTTTTATATTGATCTTTGATGAAATATCTTTACTAGTAATGATAGACTTAATTTTATATTTTATCTTTCTACATATTTTTAAGTTACAATTGAGAATCATGTAAGGTTTTTAATTCCCATTTATTACCATACTAGAGGCCTGGTGCACAAAAATTTGTGCACTCAGGGGGGTCCCTCAGCCCGGCCTATGCCCTCTCGCAGTCTGGGACCCCTCC
>NW_006290306.1:8080804-8092409 GCF_000327345.1 Myotis davidii
TTTATATGATCATAGAATCTTAGAATTGGAAGAGATCTTACAGACTTTTAGAACTCTACCTTCTGTGCATTCTGTCTTAAGAATTCTTTGCAGTTAACCTTAAAATAGTTTATGCTTGACTACTTTATAAATACACCTGATTTCCTGTTGCTTTTACTGACAAAATGATTTCTCTCAAAGGAAATACTTTCTTTTTAATTTTTAATGGGCAAAAATCTATCAAACTTTTTTCATGGATTTGTATTTAGTTTGTTGACATTGTTGCTATAAGATTATTCTAAATATTCATTGTTATAGACTTCAATATAGTAGTAACTAATTTATTTACTAATATAGAATGATATGCAAAAGTATTTAATTTCAGCATCAAAATGCAAATACAAAAACTTTACTTATATCAATAAATATTGTACTAATTGGTCTTTTAAAACTTCCTTAGGTAAATTTAACCAGATATGTTGGCAGCTCTATCACGGAACTGACCCTTTTTATTCCTGCCTCTTGTGACACTTTTCTAACATGAATTCAGTCTGGTTTCTCACAAAGAGCAAGAGCTGCAGGCTGCCTAGAGGATTCTGAGTGACAGACTAGTGCCTAGACTTTGTGACCAAGCAGACTGCTCTTTTTACTCTTCTGGGATGTTGAATATGGGTTTTGCCAAGTACAATGGGGCAGTTGCTAAGTTGGCTTATGTACATTCCAGAATATTTCTGGTCTCTGGACAGACTTTTAGGGTAACTGTCCATGAGTTTGCATCTGAAAACTTGCATTTCTTTTGATATCAGTAGGCCTACTTCCTGTGGGGAATAAGCCCTGACATTAGGTTCTCAATATGTCAAGATTTGGCTTAGATCTTTCTCATCTAAGTAGTCTTTGGGAAACATGGTTTTCATATTTATTGTACTTCTCATTTTGGATCATTAAAACATTCAAAGTTAATTCACAAAATAGTGGAGATTTTGTTTTTAATTTTCTGGGGCTGTGGGAATAATATTAGATGATAGCTATCTTTTCAAAAATTATCCCACACTTATTTTGTGGTTTCCAAATAAATACGTTAAGTTAGAAAAGATTACACAAGTCAAAATACAAAGTTTTTTCTTTTCAGTTGTTCACTGTGTGCTCCATTTTATTTTGTACGTAATCACAGGATGAGGTTTAAACAAGTCTCTGAAAATACACCTATCTTTAGAGTTTGGGTTACAACTGTAAAACTGCTTCATTCATATGTGTTCGGCTTGTCGGACGCACTGGCAGTGGAGCCAAAGAAACTGAATCTTAGCTCATGTGGAAAAGACTGTAAGATTACTGGCAAAGAGAAGCCCAGAAATTAAAATACTTTTGTTACAACTTTTAAAACTTAACTCATCTTTAAATTTACTCATAAACTCAGTTTGCTTCATTGTCTGTGAAATAATTGAAATAGCATTTTCATGGAATCACTTTCAATCCATGTGTTTAAACTTGTCTGACACCAGAATTTTCTATCTACTGTCCGACCATCCAGTCTCATGCCGGTTGCTTGTTAGCGGTTTGGTTTACTGAAATGGAATATACACCCATAGAGAACGCTGCCTTCCAGAGCTAGCGGATGAGCACACTCATTGCTGTAGTGCTCTTCCCTCTCCAAAGTTGTTCTTTGATAATTTGGTGTGTGTTTTTAACTTGCTATTTAAGGCTACCCAGTTACAGATGCTGCATTGTGGCTAGTCTTTTAGGACAGTTTGAAATATTAACTTATTTGAGTGTGTGTTTTCTTAGGGGGAAATGACGGGTGGGAGAAAAGGGCAAGAAAATTAAAATGATTCTTAAAATATTAGTGTTTGGGGAAACTGCTCAGCTAAAGTTTTATAAAAATCTGACTTGAGTGTTTTGTTTTTTTTTCTTCATTTGTTGTGCTTATATAAACAGTGTGACACCATCGCCACAACAGGTTCGGGTCTGTCCTCCCCGTATGTTACCTGAAGATGGACCTAATCTTTCCTCTGCTCGTGGCATTTTGTCGCTTATCCAGTCTTCTACTCGTAGGGCTTACCAGCAGATCTTGGATGTGCTGGATGAAAACCGCAGGTGACTGGCCATCAGAGACTCTCGCCAGCTTCGTTGCTTACTTTTTGGCTCCTTCTAGTGGATTGTGGTGTCTTTTTTGTTTGCACCTTTGTCTCTTTCTAAGATGCAGTGGTTTAAACAGTTTGCTTTGCTTTCTTTTAATTTGAAATTATTGTCCAAAATTCACATTTCATAAGATTCTGGTAGCTTTTCTTCAGTCAGGGAAAGTGTTTACTTAATAACTACACACAGGAAGAATAACGATTTTTCCAAAGGTTTTGTTGACTTGTTCGAGGTACTCAAGTCCATTTTGGCTATGCTAGGGATACTACTGGATTGAGTGTAGGATATTGAACTTGAGTGTATTAATTTTCTTTAGTAAGTCTTTTGATTTCATCATTTATGGTACTAATGTGGTTGATTAATGAAACAGATTTGAAACATTGATGTCAGTGTAGCTGCCAGGACTTTTTTTTTTTCCAATTCCTCTAACCACGGATTTCTAGGCCTGTGTTGAAAATCCCAGGTACTGTTTGTCTTTTTGAAAATCCGATCTTTTTCCGTATTGATAACTTTGAACATCAAGTAAAATCATTAATAGCAAACTTAGACTTGTTCATACAAATAAATTTTTTGCCACTATTTTTGTCCTTACCTCATTACTACATAGTGTTTTTTAAAACGTTGAAATTTGGGAAGCTTTCTGGCAGTGTATGGGAAAGGTACAGTCTGTTTCCTTTTCACTCCTAACATTTTATCTAGTAACTCTGAGAGTTAGTGTTGACATTTGCAATTTGAAGAATCCCCAGTAAATTCCTCTGGTTCTTCCATAAACCTGACTTCTTACCTGAGGAACTGATATGTGTATGGCTTGCTCTGGACAAACTTCCTTGTTGAGTGCTTTGACCTGCACACAGGCCCCTGGGGTTTTTCTCATACTTCATAGGCAAGTTGTCCATGTTGCTCACAGGAGTTTCTGAGCCTTTCCAGGCTAGTCTAGTAGTATACATTCGGGCCCAGGGACTTAATACTGTACCAGAAGGAATTTAAAGAGAAAGCCCATGGCAGGGGGGAAATTTTATATTATCTTCGTAAGGTTTCAGGTCCCTTTTATGCTCTCTGAAGCTTCAAGGGCTGTCTCAGAATATTTGAGGCCTGGAAGAAGCAGCATGGCTTAGGGAAAAAAGCATGTATTCAGGGGGTCACTCAGATTCCATCTTGATCCACCCCGCTGAGTAGCTAGCTTCATGATGACCTTTGATAAATTGTTTATCTTCTCTAGGCCTTGTTTTTCTCATCTGTTAAATTAAGAAAATATGAAGGGTAATAATATTACCTAGTTTTCTGGATTCTTGTGAGGAATCTCTCCCCTTTCGCCTACAACCACTACTTTTATTTCCGATATAGGGATAATGGCCTCCAATTGTATTCAGTGTGGTGGGAGAGCCTTCAAACGAGACTAAATATAAAGTACCTGGAGCTTAAGAACTAGTATTTCCGATGGCCTGTTTTCTCCACCCTCCGTAAAATAAATTCATTCGTTACCCGGAATCCTCTTTAACTTTTTAATTACAGTTGGTCCTTAGAAAAGACTAGATTATTAGGTCAAACTATAACATATCAGATGCTATTACAGTTAAAATATATGAATGAGAAAGATACTTATAAATCCTATATATATTAAATAATAGCTAGATGACAAAGCCCCAGTACATACACACAGTTCAATGCAGTTATATGGAACTTATAAAAAAGTTGGATTTTTTTTCTTAATAATGGAAAAACATTTTGACTCCAGCTCACAAGTACACAATCAGAAATCTTAGTAATGTAAAATTTACTTTGCATTTTTATATTATGAAAAACTATTTTGAACCCTAAGTTTTATCTATTTTTTCATTGTAATGAATTGATAACTTTAAAATCCTTTTTCTGGGAAGGAATTATGTTTTTTTATGCAGTTCTATTAGATTTTTTAAAATACATAAAGTAGTTGTATTAATTTTTTGCTCCTGGGTACACACCATTGTTATCTTGGAGCCTGGCAGATTAGATTCTTATTAGTTTTATTGGATGCTTTCATCATTAAAGGGCTTTGTTTTGTTTTTTTTATCATTGTATTTCAGTCTCTTGCAATCTAAATGCTGAACAAGATTTAATCAGAATTGTAAGTGCCAAATCAGAACTGTCTCGTATGACTTTTCAGATATAAATGCTAGGAATGTGAAATTTGGATAATGGTCTACTTGCATGATTTTAAAATGATACTGCTTATAAAGTTTCAAGTGCTTTTATGTTTCTTGCTGTGCATCATTTTTTCCTTTCTATTTTACTACTCTTGGCTGTTTCGCTAATGTAATATCTTATCTTTGGTCTTATGACATCACATTAGGTAGAGTTAAATTAAGCTAGAAATACTTGACAGTCGGTGAGGGAGGGGAGAGGGAGGAAGGGAGAAGGAAGAAGATAGTCTGCCTACTGTCATAAAATAATGCAGATTCACAGTTGCTTAACATAAAAAGGGACACTGTTGAAAGGTTTATTTATGTATTACATACTCATTTTCTCATCTTATGAGAACTTATATGATCTAAAACCAAGCTCAACATGAAGACAAAGGTAAAACGTGTGTAGACATTAGCAAAGTTAACTTATCAAAGCACCTCAGACAAGCACAAGGTGTGTTCTTTGGATTTTAAATGCTGTTATGACTTAGCCCTTGGCTAGTTAGGAAATGCCCAACTCTTCTGACATCTGCTAGAGCGCCATATCTCATTCTCCAATGCAAAATATTAACATTTTTAAAAAGAGACTTGCTATGTAAGAACATTATTTAAACACTGACATATTAGTTAGTCATGCTTAGCATGTTTCAGTTTTATTTTTAGAAGGGGCTTGATTATTTTTATACAGTTTTCTTTTGCATATTCTACAAGCTTTGAGTATATAAGAAACCACCGTGTACATAATTTTATATTTTTTGTAAGTGTCCGTATAAATATATTAGTTGGAAAACCTAGAATGCAAAGATGTAGTTGAAATAGTGTTTGTCATTTATAATTTGTCTTTTTAAAATATGTGTATAATTCCTGGCCCCCCAATTAAATTGTTTATTTACTGTAGCAGTTTCCATTTTTTTAAACAAAGAAACACATATTCTGTTAAGTTAGATTATTTTTTACTCAAGATGGTCAATATCCAGGTTAATGCTGGAATTTGGAGAGCCTTGATTCTCATTCCCTTTTGTCACATCACAAAACATACTGTTGAACATACTATCAAACTTTGAAAAGATTTGTAATGTATTAAATTATACTTATGGAAGAAAGTGGTACTATGCCAAATGCCTGTCTAATTTACTCTTATATTATATGTGTCAATTGCCAGTGTAAGAAGACAAAATGAAATACGTTGTGAAAGGTAACTGTACTATCTTCTGGCTCTGCATTATAAAAGGGAAATCTCTGTGGTGGAACATACTGAATATGACAGATCCATTTGAGCGTGTTACTGTGAATTTCTTTCAAACTAGCACACAGCATTGGCTTTATTTAAACATTCTCATGTTAGTATAATGTTAGACTGTAGTTAACTAGTAACAGTTTTCCTAATGCCACAGAGTAAATATATTAGTAGGATGGGATGGGTTTAAAACCTTTAAAATCAAGCCGTATGTGATTTCTCACTGTTCTTTAGTGAACAAATTAGAATTCTAGCAGGTCTTCCCCCAGAAGTCTCTGGATCTCTTATCCTCTAGGCTCCAGAAAGTTATTAAAGCAACAGTAGTGCCTTCAGGAAGCGTATAAGCTAACCATTAAAACTTTCTTTAATATATTGAACTGACAAAATAATGATTTATAGTATAGCCAAAATTCTACAAATATGTCAACTTACCAAAACAAACAAAAACTCGTGCATTTGCTATTAAATGTTTACTATAATTAAGAATTGCCTTGGTATTTAAATTCAGGCTAAACCTGATCAGTACTTAGAGAATGAGACATTCAAAATAGAATGTAAGGATTCCTAAAATCCTTATATGGATCCTATACCCCAACCTTCTCTCTGTGTTCAGTAAATATTGCTGATTACTTTTGGGGGAATTGACCAGTGACCTTGTGGAACTTTTGTTTTCTGATTTTAAAAAGTAAGATTTCTTGGAAAGGTTTCTGCTTACCTAAGTAAGAAACTCATCGTCCTCTGGAAACAAAGTATGTACTGAGCTAAGTGACACTCCCCACAAAGTTTTCCAGTGCACCTTAGTCTTCATTTCCAACGGCCCTGTATGTCGCTCCTGGTTGTCTCGCGATCAGACTCAGTGTTGTGGCTTCTGGAATATGCTGTAGTATGTCCCTCACAGCACGGCTTCGGTCTCAGCTCCAGAACTGAGGCTTGCAGCTTTGCTCTGGAGAGCTCAGGGTTTGAATGAGACACAGCTACGTTAAGATATCAGGCACTAATCAAAATTAAAGAGGTGGGAAGGAAGCAATTGTGGGATTTGTGAATAATATGAAATTTTTAGATTTTGAGATGGGCTGTTGCTGTCGATGAGCAACCATGATCATGCAGGTGCTACTAACCAGTTCTTGACATGCTTCTAAAGTTGATGTGACTTTTTCCAACTGGAAAAGAGCAATTACACTTTTTAAACAGAGTTGTCCTCTGTCTTGAATTTCATAAATTAAAATACAAGCACCCAAAAATTATTTTATATCTTGGTGCTATTTTATTACATAACCATAGATGTCCTTTATTTTTAACCCATTGAAAATATTAAATTTATGAAAATCTTAAAATGCAGGACTTGGGAGACAAAGATGTTTAAAGTATTTGAAATATATTATATTGTATTGAAACATACAATATAATCCTATTTGACATTTATTTGTCTTGTTTTTGCTTTTATTTTATTACTTCTCTGTTTCCTGATTCTGTCTTGTGCCTTCTCCAAAAACCTGCCTTAGACCCGTGTTGCGTGGTGGGTCTGCTGCCGCCACTTCTAATCCTCATCATGACAACGTCAGGTAATTTTGAGACTTTGTAACTACCAGGGTGAATAGCTGGCTGAATTTGTATTTTGCAGGCTGTAATGCATGTAGTACCATGCCTTTATATTGTAGCTTGAGCCTCTACAGTTTTCTCTATGAGTACATCCTGCTTTTCTGTGAGAACAGTGAATAGTCACTCGTGACATTTGGCCACCAGAATGAGGAAAACACTTAATTGTACTACAGTATCATGTATCCTCGATGTTTTATTTAAATCCAGTTTCATCAACATATAGGAGATCATGCTAAAATGGAAAATGTCACCTTAAATCTTGTCTTATATACATCCTTTTCATTGTTGCCTGAGCTTCTGTCTAGCGTTTTCTTTTTATTTAATTGTCTATAATATCATCTTCCATGTATAGAGAAAGCTGTCGATAAGGCATCATCTTAAATTGGGGAAAATCAGCATTGACAGTTTGGGTAAATTAAACATAAAGGGAATTTGTTTTAAGAATTTTTGTCATCTGTTGATTTCAGCTTTTCTTTTATTTTTGCTCCTTTCACACATGCTTAATCTGAGTAATAATTTCTTCTTTTAAGCACAGGACAGATAGAATAGCAATATAAATACTTAAGGTTCTCACATGTCAAAATCCCCATTTCCCATCTTCTAAGGGGGGAAATTTGGTTAGAGTTCACAGATACCATTACTGTAATTTTTTCAGAGTTCATTTTGTTTATTTAAGCACAAATACATTATCTGTAGCATTAGATTTAAAACTGGCAGCATTATTTCTGTGATGAAAGGAAGCTGGCACATTCATTTTTAGGCAAGAGAAGAGGCAACCAGCAGTTTCTCACTGTAGGTAGTTCAGGTTAGAGGAATTGGAAGTGCCTTAGGGCCCTCCCACTCTGCCGACCTGTTTCTTCTGACGGCACTAACCACATCCATTGTAAGTTTTCCAATTTACTCCTTAGTTTGTCTCTATTTTCAGCTAGTGATCTGACTTAGAGTTTTTACTTCTGATAGAGGTTTTAGTTTAAAAAAAAAACACATGGTGATTTTTTTTCTGTTTTAAGTTAAATTATATAAATTTTTTGCCATATCCTCAGATTTTTTTGCAAATGAAGATTTTCTTTACAGATATTGAAACCCTTAATTAATTCAGGATTTAAATTGTGAGTAATCCTTTTCAATTGTACTTTGTTCTGTGTTCGGTCCAGGTCCCCTGACCTTTGAAGCAATTGCTTCTATTGTTTGAATTTTTCCCCAATCATTCATCTCATGCATGACCTCACAGAAATAGAACAGTTTTGTTTTGAGGATAAAGTGTAGAGAAGAGGTGTCTCTAGCCCTTATTTTTTCTACTAACCACTTAATTCTGTCATAATGTTCAAAGGAATAATTAGTGCAGATGTTTGTAATCCCATAGTTGTAGCATCTACTAACTTTACAGCTTATTTCTCTAAGTGCTGCAGTTACTCTCAGTATTCCAAGACATTCATTCTGTCCCCATGAGGAAAGGGGCAGTTAATGAGAAAGCAAGTTAGTTTAGCCATCAAAGGCGCATTTAGAGATTGTTCTATATTATCTAGAGTTAGTACTACCATGTTATTGAAACTGCATTCTGTCTGGTGTTTTAGGATGGTTTTAAATTGTATTTGAAACAAAAGAATTTTCTGAATAGACTTGTTTTTAACCTGTCTGCGTGAGAATTATATTTCTCCTTATACCCCTTTGTATGGTAAGGTGCTTTTTTTAATGGAGACCTACTTGGTATATTAGAAAATATCTATGTGCCAACTTTGTAGATTGCATAGGAATAACTTTTAAATTCAGTTTATTTATATTCTGCTCATTCAGAACAGTTAATATGCCATTTTACTGAAATGACCATACAGGATTAAAATAGGATATAAACATGTGAGGTGTGTAAGTTGTATCTCAATAAAACTGTTCATTAAAGATATATTTAAAAAGTGGAAATCCAGGCAAAGAGGAAGAGTATTTGTGTGTATTTGTTTCTCAGAAGTTTATTGTCATTCATTTAAAAATCAGTGTCCTTTTAGAACTGCATTTGAACAAGAAGTACTTTTTCATGTGCTTTTTCTGGAGTTTGTCTTAGTGGCTTTCCAGTATTATTTTCTACACAACCTCTTGATTATTGAGCTAGTTCTGGATCTCAGTGTAGTGACAAGATGTATTCAGGTGGTTTTACAGTACAGAGTAATTAGAAATAAGAAGTAAAGGGTAGAAATGGCAAGAAAAGAGGCAATGAGAGGAGGAAGAGAAATAAAAATGGTCAGTCTTATTTTGCTAGCTAGAGTTAGTGTCCCCGCGAGTGAGTCTCAGCAGGGGTTCCTTGCAGCCACACATGGACATAAGGTTGTCTAAGTATTGTATATTGTTATATTCTAGAGTGGCAGCCCTCAAGTCTTTTCACCCACGGGTCCTATTTAACAATGCCAGTTCCTCTGAGTTGAAAAGTGTCTCCTTTTTTGTATCTTTAGTCAGGATTCTTCTTATTCTCCAAGTTTCAGGACATTTGCCAATATTTAAGGTAGTTGTTATCTTAAGTTGTTTCCTTTATTAGTAACAATGCAGATTGTAAAATACTTTAGGAATTTATATTGTTATTCCAATCTTTTGAACAATTCTTTGAACACTATACAGCACATTACATGACTTGTCAGGTACTCTTAGTTCTATTCTAATATTTAATTGTATTTTTATTTCTTATCTGCTAGGTATGGCATTTCAAATATAGATGCAACAGTTGAAGCAACTGCAGATGACATGAATGTTGTAGATGCAGTTTCATTAAGACGACAGGTATTTAATGTATCAAATAAGATATAATCCTTAGTGATATTCATATAATGTTTAAAGTGACAGTTCCAACATTTCATCATATTCTCTTGTTTTCTGAAGTCATGAATGGAAATATTTTATCAGTCAAACTACTTATTAAATCATAATTGATTTTCCCATTTTGATTAAAGATGTATTAAACCACCATTCACATGTTTTGATCAGCATAAAACAGTATTGCCTGAATGGATTGATGTAGTTCTGGTGAATAACAAAGAATCTTGACATTTTAGCGAACCAGGAAAGCCACAAAGGCTTGCTTGGCTTTTGGAATGTGGAACAGTCACTTTGGGCCTGTGTCTTTGTGTTTGAGAACTGCATTTTGGAAACTGCTCTCAGTGTGCGGAGGGTCTTTATGTACCTATTTCTCATTTTCTGTGGTAAGTCTTAGAGCTACAGTTGCATATGGATATTTTTTAATACTTTTATTGATTTCACAGAAGAAGGGAGAGGGAGAGAGAGATAGAAACATCAGTGATGAGAGAAAAATATGTACATTTTTAATATGTACTCCCACCCTCTAGAGCAGTGATGGCAAACCTATGACACGCGTGTCAGAGGTGACACGCGAACTCATTTATTTGGTTGATTTTTCTTTGTTAAATGGTATTTAAATATATAAAATAAATATCAAAAATATAAATCTTTGTTTTACGATTGTTGCAAATATCAAAAAATTTCTGTATGTGACACGGCACCAGAGTTAAGTTAGGGTTTTTCAAAATGCTGACACGCCGAGCTCAAAAGGTTCGCCATCACTGCTCTACACTCAGATATACACATAGGTGGGGAAAGCATATTCAGTATTCTAATTGTGTCTATGCCAAATAGGCATGGAGGGAAAAGAAATCAAAGTGAAATATTTCTAAGTAAAGATCAAGAAACTAAATATTTTAGCATAAGAATTAATCAGAATATCATTTTAAAGATTTAATATAATACAAAGTTAATATGAAGCAAATACTTTTTCATTTTGAGTTTCATTTTGTTGAAACATAAATGGAAGCTATATCATAAGTTCTTACATATTTCATATATTTATTTATACTTCACCTATTGAAGAGAGTGATTTCTTTGGCCTTTATCATTAATTTCACAATTATGTCAACAACCTTGTTTTCTGAAAGTGTAATTTGAGTTTATGTTTTCACAGTGTTCATTTAAGCCTTAACTTAGAGGGTGAATTACTATAGGACAGACAAAGATGCAGTTGTTATAAAATAGAGGCCCCGTGCATGACATTTGTGCACTGGGGGACATGGAGGGACCTTCAGCCTGGCCTGTGACCTCGCGCAGTCCGGGATCCCTCGGAAGATGTTCACCCCGAGGGTTCCTTAGCGCTGTCATGGAGGCAGGAGAGGCTCCCGGCACCGCTGCTGCATTCACCAGCGGTGAGCCCTGCTTTTGGCTGAGCGGCGCTCCACTAGTGGGAGCCCACTGACCACTAGGGGGCAGTTCTTGCGTTGAGCATCTGCCCCCTGGTAGTCAGTGCACATAATAGTAACCAGTCTTTCTGCTGTTCAGTTGATTTGCATATTAGCCTTTTATTATAAACTAGAGGCCTGATGCATGAAATTTGTGCAAGAGTAGAGCTTGCTTCCCCCGGCTGCTGGCACCAGCTTCCCTCTGGCACCCGAGACCCGGGCTTCCCTCCGGCCGCTGGCAGGCACCCAGGACCTGGGCTTCCCTCACC
>NW_006290306.1:8093709-8116030 GCF_000327345.1 Myotis davidii
GTGAGCCTGACCAGGGACTGAACCTAGGAATTGGGCCTGCCCTCTGCCACCCGGGAGCAGGCCTAAGCCAGCAGGTTGTTATCTCCTGAGGGGTCCCAGACTGTGAGAGGGCACAGGCCAGGCTGAAGGACCCCCCTTCCCCCCCTAAGTGCACAAATCTTTGTGCACCGGGCCTCTATTTATAGATAAATAACTTGCACACGTGCTTTGAGACTTTAAAAGGAGTAGAAAGCCAGTTGGGAAACTATGAGTTTCTATGATAATTAACATAAGTGGAATCACCAGAAGATTCTACAGAATTTATATTTGTATGACCTGGCAGCAAGGGGAGCTGCTACTTCTGCAGCTCTCTTTGCTCCATTGCCCGTTTGGGAACCCAGCTGTCTGGAGTCCGTTTAGTGTAGTGATGAGCAGTTCAGGGTCACTAGCTTTAGGATACAGAATGTAACCCAGTATTGGGGTGGGGGGTATTAAAAAGCTGCCTTGGGCCCTAACCCATTTAGCTCAGTGGATAAGAGTGTTGGCCTGAAGACAAAAGGGTTCCGGTTTTGATTCTGGTCAAGGCCACATTCCCCTGGTTGCGGACTCAATCCCCAGTAAGGGACGTGCAGGAAGCAGCCAACCAATGATTCTCTCTCATCATTGATGTTTCTATCTCTCTCTCCCTCTCCCTTCCTCTCTGAAATCAATAAAAATGTTAAAAAAACAAAAAGCTATTCAAAAATGCCCAGATGGAAATATCTTAATGATGTAAAGCAATGCCACTTTTCCATTGGCAGTAAAATAGGATTGGTAGTGTAAGAACATAGTATCCCGTGGAACCAAATAAACTACCCATTTTGAGTAGTGGGAAAGGTGATTTTTAAACACTTTTATTGTTTACTGAATTGGCCCTAACAGAAAAGTGGTTGCTTAGCATGATAAAAGAGAGGTACTTTCTCAGATGATCGGAATGGCCATCCCCGCCCTACCTGGGTTGCAGGTTCTATCCCCATGGGGTCACATGTGGGAGACAACCTATTGATATTTCTCCCATTGGTGTTTCTCTTTCTATATCATATGTAACTTTTCTACATAGTTTTTTTTTATTTTGCTCCAAATGAAACTTCCCATGTTTATAATAATTATTTTAACAAATTATACTACTTTATAAGAATTTGATCACTCCTTGCATTAACGCTTCTATTTTGTTTTTCATTTAGATAATCAAATTAAATCGACGTCTACAACTTCTAGAAGAGGAGAACAAAGAACGTGCTAAAAGAGAAATGGTCATGTATTCAATTACGGTAGCATTCTGGCTGCTTAATAGCTGGCTCTGGTTTCGCCGCTAGAGTAACCTCAGCTCTCAAAAAATACTGTCTCAACAGCTGGAAATATAAAGAATTTGCAAACTTCCTTGTTTCTGTGTTTGCGTTGAATATGCCATTTTATAGTCCACATCCTGAAAATGTACTTCTTCCAGAAGGGAAGGGGAAAGACTCATGTTTGCAGAAGTAAAGGTATATTCTGCCACTTAGCTGTATTCCCTTGTAACTAGTCCTGCAATAACGCCTACTTAAAATTCTCTTTGCATGTTGTGTAAATAGGCTCTGATTTGTTTTTTTAAAAGGAATTAATTTTTTGCCACATCATTTGCACAAGTAATTCTCTGAATGGGGGCAGGTAGAGAATAGATTTAGAAAAGTATCTGTAAAAGAAAAATCCTTTACTTTGATCTGTTTCCCAAACATTGTCAAACAGTTTTGTTAATAGACATGCTCGCATCCACATTCAGCATTAACACATCTGAAAGTCATGGTCTGGTGTTAGAATTAATAAAATCAAGCCACCTCATGTTTCACCTTTATTATTAAAATAAGTCCTAATATTTTCAGCAGTTTATCTAATATGTGTGTAAAATATGTTTGTTTTTATTTTAGTTTTTCAGGTGGTTTTCTATAAGGGACATTTTTACTAAGTTCATGTGTGAATGATTTAAAAAACTACAGAATAAGGTACAATTGCAGTGTATTTAATAAACTGTCAACCAAAGCAATATTTGTTGAAAAAAGGAAGATTTTTTCATCATACTATGCTGTGAGCTCCGTCACATACTCTTACCTTACATGAACCCAAGTCTCTGTCTCAGGCGCGAGTCATGCACCTAAGGGCTTGGCAGGAGCAAGACCCTATGTGCTGCTCCGAAGGAACTGACAAATCAATGGAGGAGGCCGGGAGTAGGTTTATTAAGGAATTAGAAGATGATAAAAACAACTTCATTGAAGAAGAGCAACTTGAGATACAGCTGAAGGATAGGGAGAGGGTGGAGTGTTTCATGTGGTGGATATCAGTAAAAATTAAAGTGTAAAGATTCCAAAACAAGATTGAACATGGAGGTGGAAGTGAGAAATAAAAAGCTTTGTAAATGACTAAGTACATGGGGGAGGGGGTGTACAAATACGCATTTGTAAGTTTAGGTGCCAGAGCAAAGCTGGCATGTCCCCAAAAATACCTAAACACAGGTGGTCCATAGGCTTTTAGGGACTTAATTCATGTCAGCAAACTAGTAAAATAGCAAGGAAATGACTTACCAGCTACTTGAGCTGATTGTGCTCCTTTGAGCCATCCTTTCTCATGCCCTCTGGAATGGGAGGCTTAATCTGTCTCTTCATGACTGGAGAACTGGGTCATCTAGGGCCATGGTTGGAAAACTGCAGCTCTCGAGCCACATGCAGCTCTTTGGCCCCTTGAGTGTGGCTCTTCCTAAGCCTTAGGAGTAAACTAATTAAGTTAATAATAATGTACCTACCTAGTTTAAGTTTAAAAAATTTGGATCTCAAAAGAAATTTCAATCATTGTACTGTTGATATTTGGCTCTTGACTAATGAGTCTGCCGACCACTGATGTAGGGTGATGCAAAGATTGTGAGCACTGTCGCTGCCCCTCATGTTGTTCAGCTACATAGTGTGAACTGCCCTGTTAGTCACTTGTGTTTTAATTCTATGGCTATTAGCAGTTTGGCATTCATTTAGTAAGTATTGAATCTTTGCTGAAAGCTAAGTACTAAAGATAGAATTCATCAGTTCATTCAATAGAATATTCCTAGTAGCCAAGATAGAATTCATTCATTGATTCCACAGAATATTTCTAGTGGTGGCCTTACTTTGTGTCAGGCACTGTACTTGGTACTGAGTATACCAGGAGCGGGTAAAAGAAGCATATCCCTGTACCCATGGAGCTTATGGTCTTATGGGGGAAAGTGAAATTTAAGAAGCAAGTACAAATAAAAATGCCATCACCATTGTGGTGAGTACTATCAATGAAAGAGAGCTAAGGGAGGGTAAGGGGACACCTGCTTGTCATTAGGTGGTTAGGGAAGGCTTCTCAGAAAAAGGAATATTTGTGCTAAAGGATGAAGAGGACTTAGCCAGAGATTAGACTTGGGCAGGGGGATAGGCGGGCCTGGATAGAAGAGAGGCCTTGCTAACCTGAAGCAGGAAGGAACTGATGAATTAATGGATGAGAAGCATTAGTTGGTCCTTGTTGTCTTATAATGATGGACATACAAGCAAAAACATTTATGTTACATTCTGACAGGTATGATAATAGTAGTTTGGGTAAGTGCTAACTTGATTTATTGGAATCATGCACTCTGGGAAAGCTTTCTCAAGTAGAAATAATGTAAGTTAAACTTTAAGGGTAAATTGGGATTTATAAGTGCATGAGGAGAAGGTCTTTACACAGCAAATGGATTCAGAAAGAAAGTACCTGTATGTTACTAATTTTGAAGAGCAGCTATAATGTAAGTATTGTAAGTTATTTCTACAACCTGAAGCGCAGTGAACATAAATAATTGGGAAAAAATGCAGGAATGATCACATTCAGAAAATTGTAGATTTTTAGTGTTTTCTATCATTTTAATATGGTAAATACACTGTTTTATTATGTTGTCTTTTAAAGATTATGATATATAGAAACCAGCTTTTGAAAGACTGATTTTTTCTAGGTATTTATAGTTCTTTAATTATTGTGAAAAATGCAAACATAGGAAAATAGAAAAGTATAATGACTCACTATATTCCTGTCCCTATATATAAAACAATGAACATTTTTCAATTGCTTTATTTTTTGTTGACGTATTTTAAAAACATGACATTTTCCCCCAAACACAAAAACATGCATTTCTAAAAAATAAGGACATTTTTTAATATTACCATAAAGCCATTATCAGCTGTAAATATTCACAATAAGTCCTTAATATTACCCAAACCAATCCTGTACAACTTTGTCCTATTTTCCCTATAAGGTCTGTATAATACATTTAGTTGAATAACATCTCTTTGTTCTCAATATGAATAGTTTCCTCAATACATTCCACTTGTTTTTTCTCTGTAATTTTCTTGTTGAAAACAGAAGGCTATTATCTATTTACTGTCCTACCTTTAGAATTTGAGTCTCTCTCTCCCTGGATTTCCAGTAAGTGAGGAATTCGGTATAAAAAACTTGATTACATTCAGGTTAGATAGTTATTTTTTCTTAAAGTATAAAGAAACACAAGGAAAAGGTCCCCTACTTTGACTTCCAAGATAACTTGTTCCCTCTCGTTCTCCCTTCCTCCATCACCCATCTCCTTTCCCCTCCCTTTTTTCCCCTCCCCACACAAGAATGTAGTTAAAAAATTCAAACATCACAAAAGGATTCAAAACACATGGAAAGCTTCACTGCACCCCAAAGTCAACTACTGGTGATTCTTATGAAAGTGGTTTGCATTTACCAACATTGTATGTAAAAGGCTGATTTTTTTTTAATCACCTTAAAAACAACCTTTTGGACTAGAAGGATTAATACAACTTTCTAGCCAATGTTCTGTTAATGAACTTCTAAAAGGGTATCTTTTAAATGTAGTTCTCAGATGATTCAAACTGCTTATATTTCCATTTTGTTACACAATTCGACTTCTTCGCTTGGAGACTCCACACAGACAGCCCAGGAAACCGATGACAATCTGACTGAGTGCACACAGGAGCTCAAGGTTCCCCACAAGCAGTAGGCCTACAAATACTGAGAAATGGATAGTCTTGTGCCTCTTTTCTTGCAAGTTGTATTTTTTCAAGTCACTGGCCATGGTGTCATTCGTGGTGGAAGAATTTAAACTGTTAGGAGCTACGCAAGATCCATTGAAGTACCACTGTAGATTGAAGGATTGGGGATCAATCCTTCCAGAAAAATAAAAGGTAAGATGTTTAAGAATTTCTGTGGCCATCAAAAGAATGCAACATTGTGCCCAGGAAAGTATAGTAAAACAAAGTACTTTTGAAATTTGCCTAGAAATTTTAGCTAAGATCAGGGTTTCTGGGTATGTGTCTATATACTATACTAGGTTAAAGCTTTTTGTTCATTATCCCATCTTTCAACAGACGGTTTCTATGTAGCCCTGGCCAGTGTGGCACAATGGTAGAGTGTTGGCCCTCGACTGAAGGATCTTGGGTATGATTCCCAGTCAAGGGCATATACCTCGGTTGCAGATTCATTCCCAGCCCTGGTCCGGGTGTGTGCAGGAGGCAACTAGTCAATATGTGCCTCTCACATGGATGTCTCTCCCTCCCCACCCTCCCTTCCACCCTCCCTAAAAATCAATGGAAAAAATGTCCTCGGGTGAAGATTAATCAAAAACCAAAAAATGTTTTCTATGTCAAAAGTGGTTGAACATCAACAATTGCATGTGGTTCAGACTATTTATGCAGACGTTCTTCTACTTGCTGAAGATGTGAAAATAAAGGAGCTCTCCCTTTGAAGGAGCTCAATTCTTAGTGAAAAACCACAGTGGCATCTGCTCTTAAACCAGAGGTACCGTTTTTACTCAGAGAGACATGTTAATACTATGATTATACCTGAAACCTATATAATTTTATCAGCCAATGTCACCCTAGTAAATCCAATAAAAAAGAAAAATAATATGACTGATTAAAGTGATTTGTGCCCGTTGTGACAAGGTATGGATTATGAAAAACATTTTGCCCTAACACATCTATCCTGAGGTCATTTTTCTTTGGTTCACTATACAGTAGGCTAATAGTGAGTTTGCATTTTGGGTACCAGCAACTGCAAGTCTACCTGGAAAAACAAATGGAATATGAGAGTGCACCTTGCAGTTTGCAGCAAGCCTAGGATCCCTCGTGTGTAACTGTTTACTCTCTGTAACTGTCTATCACCCCAACGAGAGTGGGAATACCTTGAGTTCTGTCACCTCCAGAGCTTAGCCTGATACATGGTGAGCTGTCATCTGCTACAGACTGAAAGAACGTGTGCAGCATCTGTGGTTGAAATCTCTCTAATTTTAGATTTCAGATCCTTTAGTAAAGGGAATGTCTGGATTGTGATTCTTAACAACTGTTGTATGAAAGTTTTGAGAGATTTATCTTTGTAAGATGAAAAGGAGGGGGAAATTTTTTATGTAACTTATTCTCTAATATAGAGAGAAGTAATGAATTAGATTGTTTTTTGTTCCAGTTTTTGACATTGTGCTTAGGTGCAGGCACAAAACCATCTTACAAGACTGAAAGGAACCATTTACTTGTAACTCTTCATTATTTGTTACTAAGTGACTTAAACTTTTAATTCATTCCTATCCACACATCTATTTATAGTGTGTCCCCATAATCCATCTGCTGCTAGGTTTCTTTTAGGGCTTATAAGTAAGGCTCTAGATTTTATTTATTTGGTTTCTATTCAATTTTTTAAAGTATAGAAGTAGTCTGTGCTTCGGGCTTACACAGTTCATTAGTTCAGAGTGTGGAGAGTCAGTGCTTCCCCAGGGCTTCCTCATCACCATTCTCCGAAGGTGAAAGTTAAGCTTCTGCTGTGTATTTCCCAGAATTTTTAAGGCAAGGATAAGCCATCTGAGTCAATTATCCTTTTCAACAAGACCACACCGAAACATTCTGAATGTAGTGATTCCTCCACTTTTTATGAGCTTTTGCCAGTTGGAATTTATGTGCTAAATCCATAAGAATCTGTCCCAGTAGTTTCATTTAAAAAAATAAAGTCGCTGTGTGAGCACCACATTATTCTAATCTAAGTAGCTTCGGTGTAAGACAATCAAGGAAAGGTCACTCACCTTAATTTGTCTACTGAAAATTCACAGGTACTGTTGCCTGGAGGATTACAGATGAGAGGACCTTTCAAGAGAGCCTGCACGGATACCAGCACGCAGTACACAGCACCAACTATTGTGATTATATTCAGAAATGATGAAAGAAACATCTGAAAAATAAGGTAGTTCATATGCACATGTCATTACATGTTCTTGGTCTGTTTCAAGTTTCAGCATCAGATCTACAGTTGCCCTTCTCCGGCCAATTTGTAGCCCTAGATGTTAAGATCACAGTTTTATTGGGTGTGAATTATAGAAGGCAGAAGGCAAAGTCTGCCATTCTGTTGAATCACTAAAGGAGTGTTGGTCTTGCCGTGTTTTCTGAAAATTCTGAACCTTGTCCATTTTAACTGAGCACTGAGATCTGGTTACTCAGTCATACTCTGTGTACCTCCTACTTCATAGAAAGAACCTTGACTAGATCATCAGCACCCACACTTTGATGTCTGCTCTCTTGACTCCTAAATCTTTAGTCTGGATTTGGCCCTGATCTTGAAAGTGGCCTGAGGTCAGCATTTTGCAGTAATCAATACAGTGTAGAGTTACAACAGGGCTTCTCTATCCCAGCACAACTGGCCTGTGGGCATTTTGCTGTTGGGGCCTTTCCTGTGCACGGTACAATGGGCAGCATTCCTGTCTCTACCCACTAGGTGCCGCTAACACACACTCACCCAGGTGTAGCAATCAGAAATGTTGCCAGACATTATAAATGTCCCCCTGAGCAGGAGCTTGTGGGGCAGAGGGTGCATGCAACTGATTTTGGTGCAGCACCACCACTGAGTCAGAGGGAAAGACTGTAAGCATCTTTCATTTTGTGAATCAGCACAGGAAAGCATGAGATTTGGGAATAGGAAGTGTTATGGCCCAAATGAAAGTTGGTTTCCAAAAAGAAGTTCTGTGTTGTGTTAATCACTGTTAATTATGATTTGTAAATCTGCAGAAATAAGGGAAGGATTTCTTTTCCTTTGATGGGGTAATATCGCAGCTCCTAGAGGGGTCACCTGTTGCATTCTTTAGACCTGCCCTTAAAGGGTAGGCAGAGTAAGTGACTATGTATACAGTGTGTGTCGAGGGAGCTTGGGCTTTGCTACCCTTTCAGTAACACCACGAGATGGATGCTATTATTCCCATCTTATGGTTGAGGAAATGCAGTCCAGGGAGTTTGGCAATGTGTTGGGACCTCACGGCTGGTAAACGTGAGTGCTCAGGTCTAATCACTAACTACATTCCTTCCAGCCAAAGGCCCAGAATGATGGGTTTGAGTGTGATTCAAATCCTACTTCTCCCACACTACTGTTCAATTTGCTCGTCAAGAAACGTCACTGTGTTTATTTTTTGGTCATCTATGATTTCTGACTTCTCATCACTGCAGAGAGGCCTGGCTTTAGAAAGTGATTCCAACATCTGTATTTCCCCTAGACTTAGGGTTCATTTAAATGACTCAGGAAACCTAAGTATTCAGAAGCAAAATCAATAAATGGATAAAGGGAAGGAGCAGGGAACAGTTCAAGTAGGGGAAATAGTGGGAACAGTTAAGATAGAGGACAAGTCTTGGGGACCACCTCTTCCCTCCCTCCCAAGATCTAGCCTTTGCCACTTTTATGATGCTTTGGTATATACTTGAAAGATACAAGATATGACTTAAACACCAGTCCTCACATGGCTGGTGAGAAAAGTGCCTAAAAACTTTAATCAGTATAAACTGGTGATTTAATGGCCACCACCACTATTATTCCATGCTGCCCCCCACCCTTGGCCAGTGAGTCAAGCCCAACACCTGCGTGAAAAGGTGGTTTGATTATTCTCAACTCTCTGTCCCTAAAGGAGAGAGAAAAATAGTCATTGAAAAGATGACAGCCAGCACCGGTTTGGCTCAGTGGATAGAGTGTCGGCTTGCGGACTCAAGGGTCCCGGGTTCGATTCCGGTCAAGGGCATGTACCTTGGTTGCGGGCACATCCCCGGTGGGGGGTGTGCAGGAGGCAGCTGATCGATGTTTCTCTCTCATCAATGTTTCTAACTGTCTATTCCTCTCCCTTCCTCTCTGTAAAAAATCAATAAAATATATTTTAAAAATCTAAGAAAAAAAGAAAAGATGACAAATTTGTCATGACAGGATATGTGCAGGGGGCAGGGACATATTCTTAATGGAAATATGATATGAGAGAAAAATATATAAGAATTCTGATGTCTTTAAGTTTGAGGATTCAGAAATATTTCAGGATATCTTTCTCAAGAATGTTTGGCCCTGGCTGGTTTGGCTCAGTGGATGGAATGTCAGCTTGCGGACTGGGGGATCTCAGGTTCGATTCCAGTTGGGGGCACATGCCTGGGTGGACTCAGGGATCTCAGGTTCAATTCCAGTTGGGGGCACATGCCTGGGTTGCAGGCTCGATCCCCAGTGGGGGGCGTTCAGGAGGCAGCCAATCAATGATTCTCTCTCATCATTGATGTTTCTGTCTCTCCCTCTTCCTTCCTCTCTGAAATCAATAAAAACATATTTTTAAAAAACACACGAATGTTTGGAATACAACATAGAGGTAATGCAAAATCAAACTCCAAGGGATAATAGTTTGAAAAGAAAAGCGCAAGGAAGGGAAACTAAAAACTAAGATTGACTGACTACCTGCAATGTATCAGGAACAAAGAGAGACTATAAATAATTAGCAAAGTAGTTATAACCCTAGATATCAAATGACAGAAAAGGGTAATTTTTAAAAATACAAATGTGTAATATTAATCTAAATGTGTATCTCTTTAAACAGTGGTTCTCACCTCTGGGAACACATTAGAGTCACCTAGAGTGTTTTTGAAAAATACTGATGCTACATCTCAGGGGAAGGGGGTAGAGGTGGAGAGATATTTTTAAGATCCTCCCTGGTAATTCTAACATCCCCATCAGGCTGAGAACCATCGCTTTCAAACCCCAAGCTCAGCCAGGAACTCACTGTGAGTGCTCATTTATTCGTCTACGCCTTCCTTAGAGAATTATGAGCCCGCACACAGTGTTATTAACAATGTTCATGGCATCAGTGGTGTAGACATTGTGACTTTGAGAGTCTGATGGATTGAGATAAAAGTTCACTTACTGGCTGTGCTACTCTGGCAAGTTATTTGCTTTCTCTGAGCATCAGTTTCTCGGTCAATAAAGCGGATCATATTTCAAAACTAAAGGGTTTTGAAAGAAATAAGATAACTTATTTGAATCTGTTCTGAGCATAGTGACAGAAGGTTAATAAGTATTCATTATTTTCCTTTTAACTTAGTTAAAATCTTATTCATAATAGGTATGTACTTAATGTTAGAAAAAAAATAACTAGTGTCTCCTTTAATCGCATCGAGCAATGAGCATCCCGAGCCTAGCAAACGACTCTTTCATATGCATGAGAGAACTGAGGTCACATTTTCCTTAAGTATTTTATACACAGCACAAAAATAACAAGTCTTGTTATTCTGAAATTGGTTGCAGCTCTGGGTGTGATTTCTAAATCTCCTTCCTTTGAAAACCTTTAGATAGTGAAACTGAAGATTGGGGAGAGGTGTGAGGCTGGCTCCAAAGTTACACTTTTATGGAGGGGAAAAAAAACCCTCACACTTTCTGTATCATCATACAAGCATCCTAAGAGGACGTTCCTAAGACTGTGGTCCTGCCACTGGAACCACACAGTGATTTGGTAGCTACCGAAGCCCCAAGTGGCTTTGCTCAGCTGTCCATACAGTTGGTGTACTTTCCCCGCCTCCCCTCGCCGCTCAGTACTCACCCCGCCTCTGTTGTTGCAGCATGCTCTTTTCCTCGCTGCCAAAGACATTGTTGTTGCTGGAATAGCCTGGAAATTACATCAACAGGAAAGATGAGTCTTACTACTTCTCATCAGATGAGAAAGCAGTCATCTCGGCCTCCTATTTGCCAGCAGTTGTGAGAAATCAAGACTCAAGAGAACAAGAAGGAAGTGTGGCAACGTCCTTGATCTTGTGATCCCATTTCAACCCTAAAGATTAAAGAGCTGGAAGGGATGGTGGGATTTCAGTAGAGCAGTTTCAAATTCTCCCATCTACATCACTTTACTCTGGGTCATCTTTAGAGAGACCTGGATTTTATTTTATTTTTAATATGTTTTCTTATTAATTTCAGAGAGAGGAAATGAGAGGAGAAATAGAAACATCAATGATGAGAGAGAATCATTGATCAGCTGCCTCCTGCACACCCTTTACTGGGGATGGAGCCTGCAACCTCACCATGTTCCCTAACTGGGAATCCAACCTTGACCTCCTGGTTCATGGGTCGAAGTTCAACCACTAAGCCACACCAGCTGGGCTAGAGAGACTTGGATTTTAAATTGAGTGAGTTATTTAGTCATTATTTGGAAGGAGTATTTCTGAAAGAATTGGTTATATCATCTAAAATTCACTTTTTTTCTTTTAGTTATTATAATCTGCAGCCACTGTCTAATTTCCCAAAAGCTGTCTGAATCTGGCAAGCATCCAGAAAGGAAATTGCTGGTTTTGTTTGCCTGACAGCTGGGAACTAAGAAGTCCATCACCATTCCTTTCTCTTCCCTAACTTTCCTCTCACTCCTGGGTCACTGCCATCTCTCTGGTTCCCAGCTTAGGATTTGGGAAATATTTTTGGTTCCACATTCTGCTTTCTACTCCTTTACATGATATGTAATGGCCTTCCTTTACGTTGATGTTCAGCAATTGTGTACATACTGCATTCTGTATCAAGGGAAATATATTCTGGCGAGGAATGCTGTAAGAAGCGACCTCACATTCTGAGGACTTAGTTTAAATTTTCAGTCCTATCTAGTCAGCAGCTGTGACTAGAAAGTCTTACTGGAAGAAGCTTTGTGTCACTGAAGAGTGGGCTGTAAATTCCTTCCCTTCCACTTGAGAAATTTTAGCCATAAGGTGGGTTTTTTTGCCGCCTCAGCACAGCTGCCTTTGAGTAGTTAGTTCTGTCTTTCCTCCTGCCCTTATTTTCTAACATTTTATTGAATTCTGAGGACATGCCAGGCACTGTCATAGGTGCTGTACGTGTTTCAGTTCATTCCGGCCTCAACCAGCCTCTTTTTATCCTCATCTTACAATGAGAAAACCGCGGCATAGAAAGTTTGAGTAAGTTCTCTAAGAAAGTGGAAGAGTTTGGATTTGAAGTGAGGCATTTGGTTTCCAAAGCCCAGACTCTTTACCGCTATCCACACTGGATAATTCTTATAGTTCTCCTCTGTTCCTTCAGAGTTGGTTCATTCTCATCTACCCACCCCTCTCTGGCTCATCTCATTGTCCTCTGTTCCTTCCCCAAATTCTTTTTCCCAAGACCACATCTACCTTTGCTTTTCCAGAGCAGGTCTAACATTTAATGCCTGACAAGGCAGCTTTCCTAACCAACTTCACCCCCTCTGACCATGTGCTGACCCCGTGGCTCTTGTGGAGAACCCTAAAGATTAAAGAGCTAGAAGGGATATTGGGATCCCTTGGCTTATCAAACTTGGCTTACCTATTACCTTGAATTCCAACACCTTTATAATTCAAAGATCACATGTATGTAGGGGCAGCCCAGCCATTCTGGAGTGGAGCTAAGAGCCCAGAAGAAAAGGGAGGAAAAATGTAGCCCTGAACACAGTTTATTTTTGTATTATTATTCATTAACTAGAGGCCTGATGCATGACATTCATGCACTTGGAGGGTCGGGGGGGCCCTCAGCCTGGCCTGCGCCCTCTCGCAGTATGGAAACCCTTAGAAGATGTCCGACTGCGGCTTAGGCCTGCTCCCTGTCGGACATCCTTAGTGCTGCCGCAGAGGCAGGCCACCGTGCTCACCAGCTGTCAGCCCAGTTTGTGGCTGAACAGTACTCCCCATATGAGAGTGCACTGACCACCAGGGGGCAACTCCTGCATTGAGTGTCTGCCCCCTGGTGGTCAGTGCTCATCATAGCAACCGGTAGTTCCTCCATTTGGTCGATTTGCATATTACCCTTTTATTATATAGGACTAGAGGCCTGGTGCACAAAATTTGTACACTGGTGGGGGGGGGGCTGAGGGAGGTGTCCCTCAGCCCCACTTGTGCTCTCTCACAGTCTGGGACCCCTCAGGAGATAACCACCTGCTGGCTTAGGCCCACTCCCCGGGTGGCAGATGGCAGGCCCGATCCCTCGGTGCCTACCCCACCTCCCCAGGTCGCGCACATGGCAGGGCCGATCCGGGGGTTGGGGCGCCGCCCTGGGTTGGGTCTCACACAGGACACCTTAGGCAGGTCACACATGGGACACCCGGGTGGGCCGGCCAATCACTGCTGCCCCACCCGGCCACCCTGAGTCAAGTCGCACACGGGACTCCTGGACAGGCCAGCAGATCGCTGCTGCCCCACCTGGCTGCCCCGGGTTGGGCCGCACACGGGACACCCAGACGGGCTGGCGGATCACTGCTGCACTGCCCAGCCGCCCCGGGTCAGGTCACACACGGACACCTGCCGCCCCGGGTCTCAGATAGCAGGCCCAGATGGCGGCAGGGCAGGGGGGATGGCGCTGTCCTGCCCTGCCTGCAGTATGCAAATTAGCCGCATCTTTGTTGGAGGTTAATTTGCATGTCGCTCTGATTAGCCAATGTGAGGCATAGCAAAGGTACGGTCAATTACCATGTTTGTCTCTTATTAGATAGGATTATGTATTAATGTATTTGTATTACAACTATAACCCTACTTTTGCCCAACCCTGTGTTTTCTTAGGAACATTTTAAGTCTCTTTTTAGTGCTATGAAAGATGATATGTATTGATTTTTTTTTCACTTAACATAAAATAGTTGAAGATAATTGCATAACACTCTTAGTCATGATTTCAAAAGATAAAAAGATTCATCTGTTTTGGGTAAGTCATAAAAACACAATGAATGTATTTTATAAAGTAATCAGTAATTAATTCCATAGTTGTTATTTACTACTTCCCACGAAATCTGGTTTTGAAGCAATACCAATTTAAAATGTTAAAGCAATTTTGGAAAGATTTCAAAAACTACAACAAAAGTGTTTATCACACAGACAGTTCTTTACTCACTTTTCTGTGTATTTACAAGTATATTGAGAGTTCAGTATTTTGACAGTTGTTGGAAAGGACACAATTCCCTTTGAAAAGGTATTCTTGCCCTAACCGGTTTGGCTCAGCGGATAGAGCGTCAGCCTGTGGACTGAAAGGTCCCAAGTTTGATTCCAGCCAAGGGCATCTACCTTGGTTGCAGGCACATCCCCAGTAGGAGGTGTGCAGGAGGCAGCTGATGGATGTTTCTCTCTCATCTCTATCTCTCTCCCTTCCTCTCTGTAAAAAATCAATAAAATATATTTTAAAAAAAGAAAAGGTATTCTTCCACACTATACATAAATATAGATGTATCTGTTATAATGAAGGACAGAAGAGTTGTAGACCATTGAAACCCTAGAGTATAGATAGCTGAGGACCAGGAAAATACACCTGTATTCTGAGCCCTTCTGTCATCCACCTGTTTGCTTGTGAACCTAGTCTAGAGTTTGAGGTTCACTATAAAATGCCTATTGAACTTTTCAAAGAGTTGTTTGATGCTTTGATGGCATTCTACCACACTGAGTAATAGAGATAGACTTGTGTAATACTCTTCGTTAATATTTATGGAGGGCAATAAAGTAAATTTAGTCACGGAACAAGGAAGTGCAGATTCTCTGGAACTTTCACAGGTTTATAGAACCTTTCTGTGCTTCAGTTTCCTGGTGACTTAAGTTTATGGATTAAGTTATGAATTTCACCTTCCCCCTTGGTTAGCTTGAAACAGCTAATCCTGGTGCTAATCCTGGTGGAAAACAGAACTTGAAAGTCAGATAAGTCTGGAACTGGGTCTCACAGCTACTGTGTGATCTTGTTAACCCTCCTAACCTTCTATTTGCTTGTCTGTTAAAATATAGTTGATAATAATCACTCAGCCAGATTATTATAGAGAGTAGATGAGATAACATTGTAAAGCATGAACCCAGTAGTTAGCACTTAGCAGTGGTCTCTGCCTTTCTCTATGCCTTTGTCCTTCTTCACCCCCTGCTCCCCTGCCTTCTTCATCAGGCTCCTTTCATGCTGGCAAGAAATTTGTTTGTATTGTGGCAAAGTCCATTTGTATCTATAGCTACACGAGTCATTCTAAATGGATTGTTTTAACATAGGAACTTTTAGGAGCTTCATGGGAATCGCCACTGTTGCTAAGTCTTGGCCAGCTGTGCCTGGCTTCTGTAAGCCGATGCAAAGGAAGCTCACACTATTCAAGTAGACGGAAGCCTCTGGAAGGGCAGAGCAGACACAAGATTTGCAGTCGCATCACTGTGTTGGGCTCTGTGCTTTCTCTCAGCCTGAAAGAGAACGTTCGTGGCAATTTGAAGAAAAAGTCCACAATTTCCCCAAAGCTTTTCCTGTAAGTACCTCTTTCTACCAGCAGGGTGAATATATTGCTCATGATACTAAAGGTACAGAAACCATCAACTTTTGGGGGATGCTTTACTGGAGTGGCTTTTTGAAGCCAGAGTAGTCTCAAGTCCAATGTGTGAGCCGAAGAACAAATATTTCTCTAAAGATTAATGTATAACCACTCAAGAGTGTTTTCACATTAGTCTGGGGTTAAGACCAGCAGTAGTCACTGATCATCATTTAGAATTAGGGATGCAGGTAGAAAACAGTGTCTGGAAATTCTTTAAAAATCTCCATGTTTCAGCATCTGTACAACACTTTGATAATATAGGTAATTGAACTGTCACACACACACATGAACACACATCTAAACAAAGGCTCGTTTTTCTGACATTAACCAGACCCTTTAGGTAGCACCCAAGTGGTAGAACAAACAAAAGCAGCCTCTTGAATGCTGAATTTCCAAACTTCAATATCCACATCCCCATTTTATGAGCATGGAAACAAAATCATAGGATAAGTGACTTGCAAACAAATATACTGGAGACATAATTAGAGCTGAGATTCTCTGCCAGGTCCAAAAACAGTATTTATTCCTCTCCACAGGTGAGTCCTACTCAGGCCACTGCATCAGAATTCCCAGGAGAGGGTCTATAAATCTATAGGGTGATACATTGGAGAGTTATGTATTATACTGCTCTGCTGCAGACATCAACAAAGATAGACCGATCAATAATTATCAAACTTAACATTCAACAAGCACCATGATGTCCTGGTATACGTAAGATCCGAGTCAAGAAGTCATTGAAGTCAGAGAGCCAGAATTTCAGGTCCCAAATCTCTTAGGCCAACTCCCTTTGGTGCAGGCAACGCAATATTCATGCCACACAATTATCATCCAGAATGTTTCTTCTCATTCCTACTGAGCGCTTCCCACACCTGCTGTATTCCCTGTGAATATCTTGAGCATGGTATCAGCAAAGGAAAGTTGAGGGAATTCATTCAAAAGTTCCCTCACACTATAAAACTTGGAAGAGCAGCCCTAGTGCAAAGAAATGAGCTAGGTAATAACCCAACCAACTTCATTTCTTAACCCTCAATATTTTTCCATTGATTTTTAGAGAGTGGACGGGAGAGAGGCAGAGAGGGAGAAGCATCGACATGAGAGAGACACATTCGTTGGTTGCCTCCCACATGAGCCCCGACCAGGGCTAGGGATCAAACCTGCAACTGAGGAGTCAAACCCGTGACCTTTCAGTCCTTGGGCTGATGCTCTAACTACTGAGAAAAACTGGCCAGGGCAGCCCAGCCAACCTTTATCAAATTTAATCTTTTTTTGATCAAGCTCCCTAGCCTGTACCACATATTTAATTTATTTACATTGTCATTCCTCATTGATAACCAATACAAATGAATACCATACCACCACTCCTCACTATCTTTAGTCAAGACACAGCTCAGCTCACTGTAAATCTGAAAGATGGTCTGTAGGACTTCGGTAAAGCACTTTTCTCCACATCAAGTCAAATAAAAGTTACTCACCATCAGACCTGCGGCTATAATTCCTGGGAACCACCACTCAAAGCAAGAGATGGGGTTTTTGAAAAATTCGCCTTCCTCAAGTCTGTTGACAATGAGAGGTATTGCATTGAGAGCTACTCCCAACAGAAGTAGAACCAACAGGCTGAATGCATTGCAGGATGTCCATCCTTCACAGCAGGTCATGGTGACCCCCTGGTCCAGTTAGAAATGCTATTCAAGTGGCTGTTTGTGTGGCACTGTCTTGCCTTTATCCTGAGCCTCCTAATCTAGTTAAAGTTTAGCACTTATGAAATTTAATTTCAGGAGGTGGTTTAGAGTCCAAGAGGGCAGACCTTATTGTGAGGACAGGAAGTAAAGATAAGTTTATATTATGATGAGATTGGGAAAGGAAGGCGGGGAAAAGGTCTGTGGTTTCTGTTAGATAAATGTATGCATGCAAATAGGCAGATAGTAACTAAGAACAAGGAAGAAGGGGTTAAAAAACGCTCCTCTAACATATTTTACCAGTGTACCGTATAGAAGTGAAAGCAAGAATACCCAGTTAACATAAACTATTTTTTCCTGTTGTGTTGACATTACCAAGTAGTGAAGTTCTTTACTTTGAAATTGTTTAACAAGAAAACAAATAGGAGATTGGGGGGAAAGTATTTTCTCTGCTACAAATGTTCTTGATTAGTCAAAATTTTAGGGAATACACAAAATTGTAAATTTCTTTATGTCATATCATTCCAGTCTTGCAGACTAACTCATTTAGAGGTAACCCACTTAGGACTTGTGGGAGGTTTGGTCAATGCTACTAGACTGGAAGTGTTCAAGTATGGACACCAGAATCAAACATAGGAATAGGAGAGAGGCTGGAGGAGAGATGATGATGTTTTATTTTCTTTAAACCCTAGTACTTACTTGGTCATTTACAGAATATTTTTAGACTAAGCTTCCCAATTGTCTTTCTACTAGTTTGTGAGCTTCTCAAGCAAAGGTATGTCAGTGCAATAGGCTTTAAATACAAAAGTTCTCACTTATGCTAATTGTTCATCATGAATTGACAAGGGGGCTCTGCTCATGGTAGTTGCTGAGAGTCCCATACTCACAGAGGCAGCCATCATCTCCATTCTGGCTTCCACAATTGTAGAGGCAGAGTGAAAAGACATGATGAGCCACATACTAAGTCTGAGCATTTTTGTTCATGCTTTATTGGCCAAATGAGTCACTCAATTATGTTTCAAATGAGTGATGAAATATAAAGCAACTTTTATCCAGAAGCAAAATGAACCTTAGGCAGCTCTAATATTTACCATGCCTTCCTCCCATCCCAGTCCATAGCACAGATTCAGCAAATGCTGTTGGGAATGATGAAGGAAGGAAAGAAGGATGGAAGGAAGGATGGAAAACAGGATTGGAAGGAGGGAGGAAGGGAGGGAGGGAGGGAGGAAGGTGTGGAGTCCATCTGTAAGTTCAGGTACAATGGGCTTAGAGAGTAGCTCCCCATCCTACAAAAGTAGGAGACAGAGGGTACTGGGGAGGCAACCTGCAGACTCTACCATATCATTAATTAATGAGTTGCACCAGGAGAAACAAGCAGTCTGCAGAAAACGAGTAGGAGGAGATGGTGAAGACACAGGTGTGCAGGAAGTGTGAGGGGTGGAAAACATCTGGCCCATGGGCCATTTAAGGCCCACAAGATCATTTGGTCTGGCCCTGCCAAGGCATTAGGGTTGAGTTAATTAAATGTTTGACCAAATATAGCAGGTTAATTTTTAAGTTAGTAATCTTGTATGGCCTGCAGATGATGTTATAAATATCCAAATGGCCCTTGGCAAAATAAAGTTCCCCACCCCTGTTCTAGATGGAGGCAGAGAAAAGGTAGCTGCCTGGTTTCTCAAAGGCCTTCTACTTTTTTATTTCTACTCTATGGAGTAGATCACTCCAGGTAGACACCTACTGACTGCAGGTCCTGTCCTTGTTTTCTGTGAGATGTCTCTACATTCTTAGAATAAATTATCCCCTTTATACTACTGTAAGTGGGCTTCCATTTATTTGCAAACAAAAATGCTAAAACTATAAGTTCCTAAAATCAAGGATAGAAATATACAAATATCTTGTCCCCTACCACACTGAAGCAGCAAAAGGAGTTCAGAAAAAGGAAGGATTCTCTCGAGATGGGCCAGGAACTAGGATTCCTCTCAGTTTTGGAGGATGGCTAGAATTTGACACAAAGAGATGGTCAGAAGGGTGTTTCTGACAGGTGCAGAAAACCAAAACTCTCCTAGCTATGCTAAGCAAGGGGATGAAGTAATTGGGGGATTATGGATACAAAATTGTTAGGAGGGGTGCAGGGGCATTTCCTATTCCTGTCCCCTGGGAATGCCTTACAGGACAGGAATGCTGAATGGTCCAGGCTGCTGCTGCCTCTGCAGTAGTCAAAGAAGGCATGGAAATTGGTCGAGTTCAAGCACACACCACTGTAGCTACAGTCCAGGAAGCCACTGCCACTGTGTGGCTCCTGTCCCTACACACCCTCAAAGCTATTGACTAAACTCTGGAGCACTGCCTGTGATGTCTGCTGACACTACAACTGTTTCTTCACTTCGGTGAAACTAGTAACTGGACCCAGGGACATCGCTGCAGTGCAGAAAATTCAACACTCCAGTCTTTCTTAACAGCAACAGACAAAAGTAGCAGAAAGAGGACTTCCACCTCATTTTTGTCTTCCACATTTCTCAAGGGTGGATCTAATTGTTGCAATATCCAGAGCTTAGATTTAGAGTATTCTAGGAAATGTAATTTTCAATCATTCTGGCTTCTGCCACACAGAAAGGCATCCTAGCTAGAAGGACATAAAAAGGGATATTGAGCAAGACAGTTCAGCATAGTGATCTTGTTTAACCTGTATGAAGAAAATTTTCTGTAGATTATCTGGGATGACCATGTAACAGGTCCTTTTAAAATAATTTGAATTATGTTTGTATTTCTTACATATCTTAGATATCTAGAATGTCTGGATATTTAGACTTGCATGTCTAGAATGATATGTAACATTTTAAAAACAAGTTGAAACTACCTGTTTAGTTCCAATGAGAACACTTCAAGAGAATTAGATTTGTTTCTTTAAGAGATAGGAAAGAGTTAGTATAAGGAAGACTGGAGTCCCAGCCAAGTCTTATTTGTACTATTGGTGAAAACAAGAGGTGATACAAAAGCATCTTGTTTTATCCTCTCCCTAAGCCCATCGCTCCCCTGCTTAGCTCCCTGCACACCATTGTCCTGGGAGCAGTGAGGATTGTAGCCAAACATCAGGAACCGCATTTCCTATTACACTGTATAGAAGAAGGTAGCTCCTGCTATTTTCTGCTCCATCTTCTCAACCCCTATCTCTGAAGCTCCACCCCATGAAAGATTCACATGACCTTAAGGTAGCTCCATCCATGCATCAAGTATGCACCACAGTACCCTGTGTTACTACCCCAGGAAGAATTTATGTGGTATGAATAGGTATGACATGCCTAGCCATGTTCTGTCAGGCATCCTGTCCTAAATACACTCCCATTAAAGGTTTTATTAGGACATGAGTTTTATATGCAGACACAGCTACTTGTCCATCAACATTCATGCTTTTACTTTTCATAGTAGACTAGAGGCCCAGTGCACGAATTTGTGCATGGGTGGGATCCAACTGGTCCTCCCCGATGGGGGTCCATCAGACAGGGCTGGCAGGGGGGGAGGGGCCTCGGATAGTTGGCAGCAGGCTCCGCCCCCAATAGGGGTGTTGGGGGCCAATCAGGGGGGACAACGATCAGGGCCCAGATCAGGCTGGTTGGCTACCGCAGTGCCTGTCATAGCCACCAGTCGTTCTGGTCATTCTGGTTATTTTGGTTGTTCTGCTGTTCCAGTTGCTGGGCTTTTATATAGAGAGATAATTGTTGGAAAATGTCTGCCAGTCATGAACTACATTTCCCAGCTCTCCATGCATTTACATTGGGCCAAGTGACTACTTCTCATCAATGGGAAGTGAGGGAAATAGACTGTGTCACTTTCACACTAAGGATCTTAACACATTGTGGACCAGTAGTTTTATTGCTGGCTTTGCCCAGTGGCCAGATAAGTTTCTATTGAATGGGTACAAAAAACGTTTTACATAAATGTTAAAGGTATGCTTTAAAATTAAATGCCCACTGTATTTTGAAGTTATTTATTACATGTTCTTACAAGCTAATATCTTTTTAAAGAATTCTCGTGATAGGCCACAAACCTTAGAACAAAAAACACGAGAATTCTCGTGATCTGTCCGCAATGTGTTAGGTTGGTAATTATGTATGGCTTGCGAATGAGGTTATAAATATCCAAATGGCCCTTGACAGCTTAGCATTTTATTCAGAAATTATATTTAGGAGTATTATTAGAAAATACTAAAACAGTAAGAAGCATACAGTATATAACCAAGGTCAGTAATAACACAAGTGCAGGAGCTCTACAAACAGAAAAGTAAAGATTTCAAAAGAATTAAATACATTAAAAAGCATTATTTCATTCCACTGAGCTCATTAATGTGAATTGTTACACCCTAAGGAGCAAGCTGTGGCCTGTTCTTATTGCAGTACAATTGATAGATCGAGTTGGATTGAAAGATGTTTATGTATGTACTTTATAAATACTGTGTATATGTAAATGACAGTACACCAACATATGTAAAAGTGTCTATCGGGTAGAGAACCTGCAAGTTTAGTTTTGAGAACTCAGTAGTGTCATATACCACTAAAATTATAAAGGTCTTTAGAGATTCTTAGCTCAAGCTTATCATTTTACAGTTGAGTAAGTATGACAGTAAAACTCAGGGAAGCTAAGGTGACATTCATAATCAGGCTGTTCTGGCAGAGCATGGACTTGATTTGGGGGCTTCTGACTTCTAATCAGGTATCTTTCTATTAAATCACAAGCTCAATGTGTAGGTGAACCAGAGAGATGAAAGTTCAGGATGTCTAAACATCTAAGCACAGGAGTGATCCCACCCCCTGCAGCACCTGCCAGGAGACCGGGCCGCCTAGCAGCAGCATTGCTTCTGACAACAGCACTTACACTGGCAGCACTTCTGCTGGCAACAGCCCTTCCCACAGCCACAGCCACAGCCACAGCCACAGGAGCCGCAGCCACAGGAGCCACAGCCACAGGAGCGGCGGCAGCAGCAGACCACGGGGACGCTGCAGCAGCCCCCACCGCAGCCACAGCCGCAGGGGCCGCC
>NW_006290306.1:8116135-8118494 GCF_000327345.1 Myotis davidii
CCAGCCGCAGAAGCCACAGCCACAGGAGCGGCGGCAGCAGCAGACCACAGGGACACTGCAGCAGCCCCCACAGCAGCCACAGCAGCAGGGGCAGCAGCCAGAGCAGCAGCCGACCCGGTAGCATCTGCAGGTGGTGCAGCCACCACAGCCGCCACCACAACCACCACAGCCACCACAGCCACAGCCACCACCGCAGCCACCACAGCCACAGCCACCACCGCAGCCGCCACAACCACAGCACCCCATGGTGTCAGTAGAGAGGACTCAGGAGATGTGAGGAGGGAGACTCAGGAGGTGAGGACGTCTGATACCCCCCTCTGTTGGGGAGCCCTTAAATACCACCTTTGGCTTGGGCTTGACTCAAGCACATGACTACTTCCCTGTTTATCTGTTTTCCTGGGAGAATTTTAGTGTCCTTGGTTTACTTCCTTAGGACTTTTGGCCGCATAAGATAGCTTACTTTACTTCCAGATTGCTTTGTTTTAAAGACATGTTCACGACAGAACTGTGAGAGTCTGAAATATTTTAGTCATTTTCTGCACAACCAATGCAAGGTTAACTCTGAAGTTTTAATGTGAATTGTAAGCATGTGAGATTGAATCTTTTTTATTTTTATTCAGTCTTCACTGATGCTGTAAGAGATGGCACAAAGACATGCCTTCTGAGGCGGCATTGTCTATCAATTAGAGGCCTCAAGACTAACATTTCCCAAACCTCTCACGTCCCAGCTCCAAGGAGAAGAGTCTAGAGGGCCTTTCCCATCCTTTTTAAGGCTTCCACTGTTCCAGGTCAGTACTCAGATTCTGCAAATAAAAGAGGAGCTGTGATGAGAGTCACTCACAAGTTAGCAAAAAGAACTCTCAAAATCACAAGGCTTTGGGTCCCAGAGTCAAGCCTTGGAGCAGCTGGTGCACAGCCGTGTGCAATCCCACAGCCTGGCCCAGGGTGCATAGATGGGCCCACTGCCGGTCTGTGCCACCCAGGATGCGAACCATGGTCCTTGCCCAGAACTTTCCACCAGATACTTAAACAGGAGAGTAGGAGCAATTGGAAAAACATTCAATATAAATTTTTACTTGACACTTTAAGCAAGTATTACCTCTAAAATACAACAGAGTGTGAAGTGGAGATAAATCTTGTTTGTAAGGTATAGGCCCGCCAGGAGACTGTTTTGAATGGTTTAGAATGGGAGTGTTACTGAACTCAAGGGGTCTGGGACTTGGGCTGTTCCATTCCAGAACAAGACGTGATTGGCATTAGGTAGTTTTCTTGCAGCAAGGAAAGGAGACAGGGATTCACACCCAAAGCTCCGTCTCCCAGAAGGGAGGCTTAGCAATTGCTTATATGCATTCTCTGGTTAACTACACATCATATCTTCTTTGCAGTTGGCTACATTTATCTGGTTGAGTGCTTGTCGAGCTCACCCTGATCACAGCTGCATCTGCAAAATACTAGGCTACATTTTAACATTTAGCAAGAATAGCATTTAGTAAGAGACATACAGACCTTGAGACCCTGGTTCTATCTCACAGGGGCACATGTACAAACTAGTCATTTCAGTGGCACACGCTGAGCTGTTTTAGAGGCATGTTCCAGGGAATGCCTTCCTTCCCAGAGGGCATAATTCTTCCATAATCATGGGAGTTTTCCACGCACCCAAGAAGCACTCTTAGATCTGGGCAAGAGGAGCCCTGCACGTTAGGATCCCATAGATCATGAGCACACAAAAATAAATCTTAAAGAACACAAGGGGCCCGGCAGGTGTTGCTCAGTGGTTGAGCACCATGAACCAAGCAGGCGGTCACTGGTTCAAATCTCGATCAGGACACATGACTGTATTGCAGGTTCCATCCCCAGTACGGTGCATGCAGGAGGCAGCCAATTGATGATGTTTCTCTCTCATCAATGTTTCTATCTCTCTACCCCTCTCCCTTCCTCTCTCTCTAAAAATCAGTAAAAACGTATTTGAAAATAAAAGAACACAAGGGCCCGTCTGCCACTTAGGATCCAGAGCTCAGCCTGTGAGCCCCCTCTGCTGTGTGGGGTGACTGACTCAGCTCAGGCCCCTGGCAGTGCTTCTCCACAGCGTTTGTCCTGTGTCCTGGAAACGGGAGCTGAACCCTCTGCCTGTCCTGGTGGGTTGTGGGCTGATGGCCTAGAGCAGGGGTGGGCAACCCTTGGCAACATGGCACGCCAGTAACTTTTGCTGGCATGTGAAACCCTCTCTTATAATCTCCCATTTACAATTTTTTTCTTAATATTGACTTTTTTATTTGGAAGCAGAAATTTATTGACCTTAGAGTTGACTTGGAAAACATTGAAAAAAAGCAATTAGAGACAGGAGTACCAGAGAGGAGTG
>NW_006290306.1:8119988-8120907 GCF_000327345.1 Myotis davidii
GTCTTTCTTTCTTTTCTCAATTCCCACCTTCCCACCTCAGCCCGGCTTAACCTGTCAGGCTGACCCTGACAAACCGGCACCCAGAGATCAGAGACCTGAGGACTTGGGAAGCAGACTGTGAGGAACTCCTCCGGATAGAGAGTGCACTCGTTAAGGTAAGGGAGGAGAAATTTTTTTGATAGTCGGGAGTAAATAATGGGACAGTTAGAATCTAGGGAAAATGCCCTTAATCTAGGGCAAATGTTAAAGTCTATCCTCAACAAAAAGGAGAAGCAGTGTGATGGCATAAAATAGGGGTCTAAAAAAGACAGTATATTAAAAAGGAATAATGTAAACTTTTTTAAAAAATATATTTTATTGATTTTTTACAGAGAGGAAGGGAGAGAGATAGAGAGGTAGAAACATCGATGAGAGAGAAACATCGATCAGCTGCCTCCTGCACACCTCCTACTGGGGATGTGCCCCCAACCCAGGTACATGCCCTTAAACAGAATCGAACCCGGGACCTTTCAGTCTGCAGACCAACGCTCTATCCACTGAGCCAAACCAGTTTCGGTGAATAATGTAAACTTTAAAGACAAATTAAATCCTCAAGATGAGGAGGATCTTGAGGAAGCTGCTGCCCTTTATCATGATGATACAGGTGTTGTTCAGGCAAAAGAGGAGGAAGAATATTTTTCTGCTGGAACTGAAGAGGGTAGTAATATAGAGGATGTGTTAGAACACTTTTTAGAAGCATTAAAGCTTCTTGGCAAGAAAAAGAGAAGCCGCGGGGGCCGTTCCCGCCGCTCTCCGCTGCCTTGCGCGGCACCAGTTCCAAGGAAAAATCAAACATACAAGTGTTACACTTGTGGAGGAACGGGATACATAGCAAAACAGTGTCCTTCTAATAAAGGGATTAATAAAGGAAATGGCAGCG
>NW_006290306.1:8121564-8122071 GCF_000327345.1 Myotis davidii
GTATTTGAATGCTTTTTAGAAACATTAAAGCTTCTTGGCAAGAAAAAGAGAAGCTGCGGGGGCCATTCCCGCTGCTCTCCGCTGCCTTGTGCGGCACCAGTTCCAAGGAAAAGTCAAACACACAAGTGTTTTACTTGTGGAGGAACAGGACACATGGCAAAACAGTGTCCTTCTAATAAAGGGGTTAATAAAGGAAATGGCAGAGGTCCCAAACAACCTGGACTATGCCCTAAATGTAAAAGAGGAAAACATTGGGCAAATGAGCATAGATCTAAAACAGATGTCCAGGGAAATTCTTTGCTTCAACAGCAGTCGGGAAACTCCCAAAAGGGGCCAGCCCAGCCCTGGCAAATAATAGGGGCATTGTCTGCTTACCCTCCTGTCCTTGTGCCGTCTCAAGGCCAGCTGGCTGTACAGCACCCAGCCTGCCCCAGGGAGCAAAACGAATACAAAGAGTTATTCCTAGCAACCCCCGGAAGTGCCGGATTGGACCTTGAATCCATAGGG
>NW_006290307.1:0-756 GCF_000327345.1 Myotis davidii
CATATCAAGCATCTTCTCAGATCATAATGGCATTAAGCTAGAAATCAACTACAATAAAAGCAATTTAAAAAATCAAACACCTGGAGGCTAAATAGCATGATATTAAACGATGACTGGGTTACCAGAGAGATCAAAGAAGAAATAAAAAGCATCATGGCAACAAACGATAATGACAATACAACAATCCAAAATGTATGGGATACAGTGAAAGCAGTCTTGAGAGGGAAGTTTACAGCTCTACAAGCCTGCCTCAAAAAACAAGAAACAATGGTAATTAATTATCTAACCCTACAACTCAAAGAGTTAGAAAGAGAGCAACAAGAAAAGACCACCATAAGCAGAAGAAAGGAAATAATAAAGATCAGAATGGAGATAAACAACATAGAGACAAAAAACAAACAAACAAAACAACAACAACAAAAAAACAATACAAATGATCAATAAAACCAAGAGCTGGTTCTTGGAAAGGATAAATAAGATTGATGAAACTCTATCCAGGCTCACCAAGAAGCAAAGAGACAGGACCCAAATAAACAAAATCAGAAATGAAAGGTGAAATAACAACTGATCCCACAAAATACAAACAATTATGAAAAAATACTATGAACAACTCTATTCCAACAAAAAGGACAACTGAGACA
The DNA here is from genome assembly GCF_000327345.1 of Myotis davidii. Classification (NCBI taxonomy): domain Eukaryota; kingdom Metazoa; phylum Chordata; class Mammalia; order Chiroptera; family Vespertilionidae; genus Myotis; species Myotis davidii. The sequence goes on from NW_006290307.1 coordinate 642, forward strand.
AAATGGACATATTCTTAGAAAAATACAAGCTCTCAAAACTCAACCAAGAAGATAAATAAACCTGAATAGGCTGATAACTACCGAAGAAATTGACATAGTGATCAAAAATCTTCCA
>NW_006290307.1:855-12425 GCF_000327345.1 Myotis davidii
GCCAGAAATGCAAAAATAGTACAATATCCGCTAATCAATAAATGTGATACATCATATAAACAAACTGAGAGACAAAAATCACATATTCACAACAATTAATGAAGAAAAAGCATTTGACAAAACCCAATACCCTTTCTTGATAAAAACTCTCAGCAAAGTGGGAAGTGAGGGATCATACCTCAACATAATAAAAGTCCTATATGACAAACCTACAGCCAACATCATACTCAATGGGCAGAAACTAAAACCATTTCCCCTAAAAACAGGAACAAGACAGGGATGCCCACTCTTCCCACTCCTGTTTGACATAGTACCAGAAGTACTAGCCATTGTGATCAGACAAGAAGAAATAAAAGGCATACAAATTGTAAAATAAGAAGTAAAACTATTATTATTTGCAGATGACATGAGAGTGTACATAGAAAACCCCAAAGACTCCATCAAAAAACTACCAGACCTAATAAATGAGTTAGGCAATGTAGCAGGATACAAAATTAATGCCCAAAAATCTATGGCCTTTTTATACACCTATAATAAACTCACAGAAAGAGAAATAAAAAGAAATTCCATTTACCATTGCACCAAAAAAACTAAGATACCTAGTAATAAACTTCACCACGGATGTAAAAGACCTGTACTCAGAAAACTACACGACATTGAAAAAAGAGATAGAGGAGGACATAAACAAATGGAAGAACGTACCTTGTTCATGGATTGGTAGAATCAACACTATTAAAATGTCCATACTACCTAAAGCAATCTATAGATTCAATGCAATACCTATTAAAATATCAATGGCATATTTCAAAGAGCTAGAACAAATTCTCTAAAAATTCATCTGGAATAAAAAAGATGCTGAGTAGCCACAGCTATCCTGAGAAAGAAGAACAAAGTTGGAGGGATCTCAATACCAGATATCAAACTGTATTACAAAGCCACTGTTCTCAAAACTGCCTGGTACTGGCACAAGAACAGACATATAGATCAATGGAACCAAACAGAGAACCCAGAAATAGATCCAAGCAATTATGCTCAATTAATATTTGACAAAGGGGCCATGAGAATACAATGGAGTCAGGACAGTCTCTTCAATATATGATGTAGGAAAAATTGGACCGATACATGCAAAAAATGAAACTAGATCACCAACTTACACCATACACAAAAAGAAACTCAAAGTGGATAATGGACTTAACATAAATCAGGAAACCATAAAAATCTTAGAGGAATCCACAGGCAGCAAAATCTCGGACATATACCAAAAGAATATCTTCATAGATACAGATCCTAGAGCAATGGATATTAAAGGGAAAATAAACAAATGGGACTACATCAATATAAAAAGCTTCTGCACATCAAAAGAAACCATCAACAAAACAACAAGAAAGCCCACTACATGGGAGAACGTATTTGCCAATGTTATCACCAATAAGGGTTTAATCTCCAACATTTACAGTGAACTCATACAACTTAACAAAAGGAAGATAAATAACCCAATAAAAAAATAGGCAATGAAACAAAATAAATACTTTTCGAAAGAGGACATACAGAAGGCAGAGAGACATATGAAAACATTCTCAAAGTCACTCAGCATCTGAGAGATGCAAATCAAAACAATGATGAAGTACCATCTCACACCTGTCAGAATGGCTATCATCCACAAATCAACAAATGACAAGTGCTGGAGAGGATGTGGAGAAAAAGGAACTCTCGTGCACTGCTGGTGGGAATGTAGACTTCTGCAGCCATTGTGAAGAACATATGGACTTTCCTCAAAAAAGTAAAAATGGAAATTTCTTTTGACCCAGTAATACCACTTCTAGGAATATATCCAAAGAAAACAGAAACACTAATCAGAAAGGATGTATGAACTCCTATGTTCATAGCAGCACAATTTACAATAGCTAAGATTTGAAAACAGCCTAAATGCCCATCAGCAGATGAGTGGATTAGAAAACTATGGTACATCTACACAATGGAATACCACACTGCTATAAAAAAGAAGGAATTCTTACCATTTGCATCAGCATGGATGGAACTGGCGAGCACTATGCTATGTGAAATAAGCAAGTCAGTGAAAGATAAATACCACATGATCTCACTCTTCTGTGGATAATAAATAACATTATAAAATGATAAAAATAGATTCAAATTCAGAGAAGCATTGAACAGACTGTCAAACTACAGTGGGAAGGCTGGGGAGGGTTTGGGGAGCAAGGTAAGAGATCAATCGAAGGACTTGTATGCATGCATAGAAACATAACCAATGGACAGAGGACACTGGGGGAGTGGAGGTGAGGGCATGTGCCAGTGCGTAGGGGAGGCTGTGGGAAGGTCAATGGGGAAAAATGAGACAAATGTACTACTATTTGTAATACTTTGAACAATAAAATAAAAAACATTAAAAAAAAAACCTGTGGTACACCTACATAATGGAATACTCCACAGCTGTAAAAAAAAACAAAGAACTCTTAGTATTTGCCACAGCATGGATGGATCCAGAGCACATTATGTTAAGCAAAATAAGGCAGTCTGGGAAATACAAGTCTTACATGATCCCACTTATATGTGGAATCTAATGAACAACATAAACTGATGAACAAAAATAGATCCAGAGACATAGAATCATCACACAAAATGTCAAATTTCAGAGGAAAGGCAGGGGAGGGTGGATGGGTTGGAAGAGATCAACCAATGAACTTATATGCATTTATGCATAAGCCATGGACACATAAAATAGGGTGGTGAAGGCCTGGGGTGGGGGTTGGGGCATCAATGGGAGATAAAGGGGACTTATGTAATACTTTCAACAATAAAGATTTTAAAAATAAAATAATATAAATTTTTTTAAAAAATGGACAGAAGACCTCAATAGACACTTGTCCAAAGCAGACATACAAATGGCCAAGAGATATATGGGAAAATGCTCAATGTCACTAATCATGGGAGAGATGCAAATTAAAATGACAATGAGTTACACCCCTCACATCTTTCAGAATGGCTTCCATCAGTGAAACAACAAACTACCAGTGCTGGCAAGGATTTTGAGAAAAAGGAACTCTATTACACTGCGTGTGGGAATGCAGACTGGTTCAGCTAGTATGGAAAGCAGTGTGGAGTCTCCTCAAAAAATTTAATATGGAACTTCCATTTGGCCCAGAGATCGCACTTCTAGGAATAAATCATAAGAAGCCTGGAATACCAATCAGAAAGAACATATGTACCCCTATGTTCATAGTGGTGCTATTTACAATAGCTAAGATCTTTTATTTTATCTTTAATTTCTTTATTGGTTAGAGTATTACAAATGTGTCCTCATCCCCCTATTAACCCCTAACCTCCCCCCCCCACTCATGCTCTCATCCCCCTGTTGTCCATGTCCATTGGTTTGGCTTATATGCATGCATACAAGTCCTTTAGTTGATCTCTTCCCCTTACCCCAACCCTCCCTTACTTTCCGTCTGGGGATTGATAGTCCGATCACTGTTTCTCTGTCTTTGGATCTGTCCCTGTTCATCAGTCTATGTTGTTCTCTATATTCGACAACTGAGCGAGATAATGTGATATTTATCTTGCTCTGACTGGCTTATTTCACTTAGCATAATGTTCTCCAGTTCCATCCATGCTGTTGCAAATGGCAAGAGTTCCTTCTGTTTTACTGCAGCGTAGTATTCCATTGTGTAGATGTACCACAGTTTTTTATCCCACTCATCTGCTGATGGGCACTTAGGCTGTTTCCAAATCTTAGCTATGGTCAATTGAGCTTCTATGAACATAGGGGTGCATATATCCTTTCTGATTGGTGTTTCTGGCTTCTTGGGATATATTCCTAGAAGTGGGATCACTGGGTCAAATGGGAGTTCCAGCTTTAATTTTTTTGAGAAAACTCCATACTGTTTTCCACCATGGCTGCACTAGTCTAAATTCCCATCAGCAGTGATACTTCTTTCTCTCTCTGCTTCTCCATTCTTATCTTTCTAAAAACCAATACAAAATCATTTTTTAAAGAGTAGATTTCCACTCCTGAAAATTTTCTCTTACTTTTGTGGACAAAAAGGGGCCACATACTAAACCTGACAAGTTCAGTGGTGGCAAGCATGATGGCCTTACAAACTCAATAGATCTAAAGTAACCATAAAGGATGGTCTGAAATGAAAACTTTTTAACTAAAAGTAGTTTATGGCAGATAGTCATGTTCTATGCTAAAATCTTCCCTAGTAAAAGTCAATATTTACCTTACCTGAGCCATTTATTGTCTTTTTGCATATATGATAACATATCTTTGGAATATCAAAGTAATTTCCTTGTTCCAAACCTCAAAGTACAGATACCACACCACAAGTACAGAGACCACAAGTCCCCTCATAGTTATTGAGTTAATTGCTGACCATTAATTATCCTGCACCCGCCTTTGTAAAAGAAGTGTTTATCCCAGTGGTTTCCCCACTTTGTTTTCTCTCACCTCCCTAATCTACCAATCAATAGATTTTATGTAACTCATTACACTTCCTCCTTTGATTGTAATGTAAAAAATAAGGTGCAAAACTGCCATTCTCTGGAGCATTATCTCAATTTGTTGAGATTTTGCTTCCCAGCGATTGTCATCAGTTTGGCTCAAATTAACTGACGAGAATTCTCTACAGTTTTGAATGTTTCTTATGTCGATAGCTTTGTTATCTAACTTAATGTTGGTGCACAGAAAAAAAAAAAAAACAACAAAACAACAACAACAAAAACCCTTTTGAAACCCAAATTAGGTCAGGACAACCAGGGAAGCCAGAGATCAGAGGGTAATAAAAAAGTAAATGAAATTCCTGGACAATATAATCAGAAGATCACACATTTAAATCCTGACTTACCCACTTATCAGCTCTGTGACTTTAGAGAAATCACTTTCTCTTTCTTAGCCTCTGTGTTCTCACCTGCAACAGACTATTTAGTGAATTTTCTTATGAAACAACAGGAGAAAGCAACTTTGGGCAAGAGAAATTTTCTTCAAAAAAAGAATAGAATATTTTGAAAGTGCTTCACTTAAGTAATTATGCTGCAATATAACCCAAATGTCCATGCTTTAGGGAAAACTCCTTTGATTCCATATTTACATAATTTTCTTTTGTATTATGTTATTTACAATGATGTGTATGGTTACTTGCAAGTCTATATCATTCATATATTAAATAGGAAAAGATTGGGAGTACTATTTATTTATTTCTGATATATTATTTGAGAAAAGGGAAACTGTTCATGTAATAAGCAAAATTTAAGCTCATATTGATAAAAATGATACTTTACTGAATCTAAGAATCCTAGAAAGAACTCTCAATATTCAATAAAATGTTTAAGAATGGAATTCTCATTAACCTTGAACATCCTCCAGATGCTCCTTTGATAATATTAACTACCTTGCCCACCATGTGGTTTCAGTCCACTGACCCATACAACACATGGTGTGAATGCACATGTGAAAGTTGAAATCAAAGTCTGTGAAAGGTGGGTTGTCCAATTTCAGATGAACCTCTACAGACTCAATATTTTTGTTAGCTCTTGTTGAGTAAAGTTAACACTGTTGGTTTTTTCTTTAGTTACTTATCCAGATGATGTAATCACGTGTTTTATGTTGTCTTTAATTTTAAAAGCAGATGAATATATATATAGCAGGAATCGAAAGATCCATGGAAAGAGATTCTGTGGAATTTTCAGCCAATGCTGGTCATAACTAAAATAGTACTAAGTATTTTAGCTCAATTTAAAATTAAATATGGGAATCTACTCTGAAGATTTAAATTTCAAGAAGCAAAAAAAGCAATGAGAACTCAGTGAAGATGGGAATTTTTGTGTTTTGTTTATGTCCATATCTGCAGTACCCAGTACACTGCTTAGCACATAGTGGCACTCAATAACTGTTCAATAAATGAATGAATGAATTATGACTATGGGTTCCTCATAGCAGACAAATAAATTAATCTACATTGCTGATCCTTGGTTTGCCCACAAAAACTCTTGGAAAATTTGGATATTATGTCTTTTCCTTTGCACATTTCCTTTCCTGTCTTTTTCCCAGTAACTTGTAATATTTATCATTTGAAATAATTTTCAGGTATTTATTATACCAGTTGCCTTCTTCTTGTCAATATGATGTCCAGAACTAAATGCAATACCACAGCTGTAGTATAATCAGAACAAGTGTAATGATTTTATTTATTTCTTTATTCCAGACATGTATTTTTAACTTCTAATGAAAAGAACTTTCAAATTATTCCTGTTTTTGTTAGTGTTTTTACTAAAACTATTATGGTGTTAGTTAATATTTAAACTAAAGCTAACTAGATTCATTTGACCAGATCTCACCAATATAAGAATTCACTGATGACCTTATTAGGACCCAAATGATAGGCTTTACATTGATCGCCACAATTTTAAAAATTTAGACCTGTCATTCCTAACTTTAAGGTATTTTACAAATTATCAGTGATAAAGATATCTATCATTGTGGAGAAGTACCATACAGGTGTTCATCTAAGGCCCTTCCTTATGGCTACACTGTACTTGTTAAAAAAAAAAATTATTCTCTTAGAAACAATAGAAGGTTTGGTAGGCCCTAAATCACCAGAGATCCTAAAATCAGTCCCTAAACACTTTTCATTGCATTTAGCTAGGACTTTAGGTTCCAGGCAGGATATCTGCAGAGTGATTCTCAAATTCCAGAAGTACACAATCACACAGAAGAGAATTAGAGAAAAAGCTGAAAGGAAAAAAAAGAACAATATTCAAAATGTCATAACTGCTGGTACTGAAGGTAAGAAAAGTTTTGTTCACAAATGCTCAATGTTTTCCAAGTTTCTAGCATCTGTGGTCTTCTCTCTTCATTTGTGCCTTCCTGGAATCTCAGAAATAATGGAGCACAGGGCATAATCTCCTGTGTCGTCCTTCTTCAAATAAGTTTTCCTTATTCAAAGAACCAGTGAAAGTCTATGAAATGTTCTCATACTAACCAAAAGATTTTTCCTAAATTTCTTTTTAAACACAAAACTTTTATGATACACTCTTTACCTTTTTACATGTAAATTTAACCTTTGGTTTGTAACCTCTGTCTTATAGATTGACATGAATATTTAGGGGCATTCTAAATGTCATTGTATATTTCTGCTTTCTTCGAAACAATTAGCATTTTGAGAATAAGAACTGCATGATAATGATCCCAGAAGGTAGCTACTTCATACATTGGGATAATGATGGTGCTGATATTGGCAATTACTACCAGTATGATCACAAATATTTTCATAAAGCAATATTTTAAGGAAAAGTACAATGAATTGATATAAATGTTATTTGGAGGCTAATTTTAATTGTCAGAAAATGGGAAATTGTTAAATACATTTTTAAATCACTTAACATATGGTTGTTGGGCAGTAGTAGTCTAGGCCCTACAGATATGGAAGTAAACACAATTGGCAAGTTGCCTTCTTCATAAAACTTTCATTTCTTTATTCTAGCTTTCTCCAACTTCCCTTCCTCCTTCACTTTATCCTCCTCGCTCACAAATGTTTTCCACTGACAATGGGTAAACATTTCTTACTAATTATCATTTTCAAATAATTACAGAAAAAATCATGAGTTCAATAGTCTACTAAATATAAAAATAACAAGTGGGCATTTGTTATGTTCTTAGCCACGACACCTTCACCAGTCTTTTAACCACATTGAGTTTGTTTTCTCACTTAGTAATATGAGAATAATAATATCTACCTTAAAAGTTTCATAGTAAGCTATGGAGATAATATATATACAGCTCCTTCTACATCTCAGTGTATGTGATATGCAATAAATAATAACTGTAGTTAGTAACATAGAATAATGTGCTTTAGAATATAGCCACAACATCTCTAATCACACACATGCTTCTACAACAAGACCATGCTACTCCCTCATCAAGAGAAATATATTTTTTCACACCATTCCCATGCATCTAGGTAGCCCTATGACATCAAAAGTAATATGATATCATATTTAGGTGCAGCCCTTGACTAGTATGGCAGTTTCATCTGTCTTTCTCTTCCGGAGTTTGGAATGCAAAATTGTTTCACCCACAAACTAAGAATATTTTTTTAAAAATAAATGTTATAATACAGGTATCAAATTATTACCTCCCACTTTGTGTTGAAATATTTTTTATTGATAAAACTGTTTCCATTGTATTCATAATGTTCTGTTATGCATAACATTAGAATGTTCATTAAAATCAATGTCAAACTGCTTTTTCTTTCATTCTGTTAGACATTTGAAACTGTTTGGAGGAAATAATTATAAGTTGGGCAAAGTAATTTTTATAAATAATTTTAAATTATTTAATGACTTCTCTATTTCTCTTATCAGACAACTGTTAGGAATTAAAAGCTAAGCAGCATAGATTAAGAAAATAAATAAAATCATTATACTTGTTCTGTCTATACTACAGCTGCCATGTAAGAGTGTAGACTACTCTGTTGGAGAGAGACCATGAGCAGAAGCAGTGAGGCACAAACATGTGGGTGAGGAAGCTATCTTTGCTGTCCTGATTGATCAAACCTTCAGATGATTTCAGCCTCAGCAACTGACAAAAAGTCTGAGCCCAATCAATCCCCAAACCATGAAAGATAAAAATAAGTTGTTGCTTTAAACTAGCAGTTTGGGGGTGATTGGTTACATGGATAACTGGAAGAATACTGTGTATTAAATAATAAGAATATTTTCAATTCTTATTTGAACTTTCTGAGTATTATTATAATTGAGCATTTCCTACTCCAAAACTTTTTTTATGTATCTCTCTTTTCTTTTAAATTTTATTTTATTGTTTAAAGTATTACAAATAGTAGTACATATGTCTCCTTTTATTCTCCTTTTATTGACCTTCCCCTGGCTTCCTCTACATCCCAGCACATGCCCTCACCTAGTGTCTTGCATCCATTGGTTATGCTTATATGCATGCATACAAGTCCTAGAGTTGATCTCTTACCTCCCCTCCCCAACCCTCCCCATCCTTCCAGCTGTAGTTTGACAGTCTGTTCGATATTTCTCTGCCTCTGAAATAATTCCATTGTGTAGATGTACCACTGTTTTCTAATCCACTCATCTGCTGATGGGCATTTAGGCTGTTTCCAAATCTTAGCTATTGTAAATTGTGCTGCTATGAACAGAGGGGTGCATATATCCTATCTGATTGGTTTTTGTTTTCTTGGGATATATTCCTAGAGGTGGTATTACTAGGTCAAATGGCAGTTTGATTTTTAAATTTTTGAGGAAATGCCATACTATTTTCCACAAGGGCTGCACCAGCTTGCATTCCCACCAGCAGTGAAGGAGGGTTCCTTTTTCTCCACGTCCTCTCCAGCACTTGTCCTTTGTTGATTTGTTGATGATAGCCATTCTGACAGGTGTGAGGTGGTACCTCATTGTTTTGATTAGCATCTCTCAGTTGATTTGTGACTTTGAGTATGTTTTCATATGTATCTTGGCTTTCTGAATGTCCTTTTTTGAAAAGTGTCTATTTAGGTCCTTTGCCCATTTTTTTTATTGGATTGTTTATCTTCCTTTTGTTAAGTAGTATGAGTTCCCTGTAAATGTTGGAGATTAAACCCTTATTGGTGATAACATTGGCAAATATGTTCTCCCATGTAGTGGGCTTTCTTGTTGTTTTGTTAATGGTTTCTTTTGATGTGAAGAAGCTTTTTATATTGATGTAGTCCCATTTGTTTATGTTCTCCTTAGTTTCCATTGCCTTCCAATGTATTGTTAAATATATTGCTACGACAAATGTCCGCTATTTTACTGCCTATGGCTTCTTCCAAGGTTTTTATGGTTTCCCATCTTATGTTTAAGTCCTTTATCCATTTTGAGTTTATTTTTGTGTATGGTGTAAGTTGGTGATCTAGTTTCATATTTTGCAAGTGTCTGTCCAGTTTTCCCAACACCATTTATTGAAGAGACTGTCTTGACTCCATTGTATGATGTTGCCTCCTTTGTCAAATATTAATTGATCATAATGGCTTTTGTCAATTTCTGGGTTCTCTGTTCTGTTCCACTGGTCTATATGTCTGTTCTTGTGCCAGTAGCAGGTAGTTTTGAGAACAATGGCTTTGTAGTATAACTTGATATAGTTTGATCCCTCCCACATTGTTCTTTCTCATGATTGCTGCAGCTGTTCAGAGTCTTTTCTTATTCCAGATAAATTTTTGGAGAAATTGTTGTAGGTCTTTGAGGTATGCCATTGGTATTGTAATGGGGGTTGCATTGAATTTATTGTTTGCTTTGGGTAGTATGGACATTTGAATGATATGCTTCTACCATTCAATGAACGTGGTATATTCTTCCATTTGTTCATGTCTTCCTCTATCTCTTTTTTTTGCCATCCTGAAATTTTCTGAGTACAGGTCCTTTATCTGTTGGGTTAAGATTATTTCTAGGTATCTTAATTTTTTTTTGCAATGGTAAATAGGATTTCTTTTTTAATTTCTCTTTCTGTGAATTCATTATTGGTGTATAGAAAAGCCATAGACTTCTGGGTGTTAATTTTGTACACTGCTACATTGCCGAATTCATTTATTTTGTCTAGTAGTTTTTGTTTTTTTGTTTTTTTAATGGAGTCTTTGGGGTTTTCTATGTACAATATCATGTCATCTGCAAATAAGAACAGTTTTACTTCTTTTTCAATTTGGATGCCTTTTATTTCTTCTTCTTATCTGATCACAATGGCTAGTACTTCAAGTACTATGTCTAAGAGGAGTGGTGAGAGTGGGCATCCCTGTCCTGTTCCTGTTCTTAGGGGAAATGGTTTTAGTTTTTGCCCTTTGAGTATGATGTTGGCTATGGTTTTTATCTCTCAGCTTGTTTATATGGTGTATCACATTTATTGATTTGCAGATATTGTACCATCCTTGCATCCCCAGAATAAATCCCACTTGGTCATGGTGTATTATCTTTCTAATGTAATGCTGGATTCAATTTGCTAGAATTTTGTTGAGAATGTTAGCATCTATGCTCATGAGGGACATTGGCCTGTAATTCCCTTTCTTTGTATTGTCTATAATCGGGTTTGAGGATTGGGTAATGCTGGTTTCATAGAAAGAGCTTGGAAGTGTTCCTTCCTCAAAAATTTTTTTGGAATAGTCTGAGGATGATAGGTTTTATTTCTTCTTTGAATGTTTGATAAAATTCCCCTGTGAAGTCCCCATGGTCCCAGGCTTTTGTTAGTTGGAAGTTTTTGATTACTGCTTCAATTTCCTCCATAGTTATCGGACTATTCAGATTTTTCGATTCCTCTTGGTTGAGTTTGGGAGCTTGTATTTTTCTAGGAATATGTCCATTTCTTCTAGGTTGACCAGTTTGTTGGAGTAGAGTTGCTCATAGTATTTTTTTACGATTCTTCGTATTTCTGAGGGGTCTATTGTTATTTCTCCTCTTTTGTTTCTGATATTGTTCATTTGGGTCCTCTCTCTTTGCTTCTTGGTGAGCCTGGCTAGAGGTTTGTCAATCTTGTTTATCCTTTCAAAGAACCAGCTCTTGGTTTCATTGATTTTCTGTAGTGTTTTATTGGC
>NW_006290307.1:12618-20378 GCF_000327345.1 Myotis davidii
TTGCTTCTTGGTGAGTCTGGCTAGAGGTTTGTCAATCTTGTTTATCCTTTCAAAGAACCAGCTCTTGGTTTCATTGATTTTTTGTATTGTTTTTTTGGTCTCGATGTCATTTATTTCTGGTCTGATCTTTTATTATTCCTTCTTTCTGCTCACACTGGGCTTTTCTTGTTGCTCTCTTTCTAATTCTTCAAGTTGCAGTGTTAGATTGTTTATTACCAGTTTTTCTTGTTTTCTGAGGTAGGCCTATAATGCTATGAGCTTCCCTCTCAGGATTGCTTTCACTGTGTCCCAAAGATTTTTGGATTGTTGTGTTTTTATTGTCGTTTGTTTTGGGGATGATTTTTTAATTCTTCTTTGATCTCTTTAGTAACCCACTCATTGTTTAATATTATGTTATTCATCCTCTAAGTGTTTGAATTTGTATGATTGTTGTTACTGTAGTTGATTTCTAATTTTAGACCATTGTGATCTGAGAAGATGCTTGATATGATTTTAATCCTCTTGAATTTGGAGAGACTTTGGCTGTGTCCCAGGATATGGTCTATCATACTGTCCCATGTGCACTTGAGAAGAATGTATATTCTGTAGTTTTAGGGTGAAATGTTCTGAAGATGTTGATTAAGTCCATTTGATCTAGTGAGTCATTTCTTTGCTACTTTTTTGTCTAGAGAATTTATCCAGTGATGTTAATAGGGTATTGAAGTCTCCTACTATGATTGTGTTTCTGTCAATCTCTTCCCTGATATCTTCTAGTAGTTATTTTTATGTATTTGGGTGCTCCTGCATTGGGCACATAACTGTTTACCAGGGTTATATCCTCTTGTATTGATCCCTTTAGAATTATGAAGTGGCCTTCCTTGTCTCTTCTTATGGTCTTCACTTTGAGGTCTATTTTGTCAGATATAAGTATTGCTACCCCCGCTTTTTTTTTTTTTCATTTACATTTGCCAGATAGATATTTTTCCATCCCTTCACTTTCCGTTTGTGTGATTCCCTTGTTCTGAGGTGGGTCTCTTGTAGACAGCATATATATGGGTCATGTTTTCTTATGCATTCAGTCACTTGATGTCTTTTGATTGGAGCATTTAATCCATTTATGTTTAATGTTATTATTGATAGGTACTTGTTTGTAGCCAATTCTGTACTTTATGTCTGTGTTCCTTCCCCCCTTTCTATTTCTTCTTTTTACCACATTCTCTTTAGCATTTATAGCAGCACTGGCTTGGGAGTGATAAACTCCCTTAGCCTTTCTTTATCTGTGAAGCTACTGATTTCCCACTCAGTTTTGATTGATAGTCTTGCTGAATAGTGTATTCTTGGATTCAGTCCTTTGTTTTCCATCACTTTGTATACTTCATTCCATTCCCTTCTAGCCTGATGTGTTTCTGCTGAGAAAACATTTGATAATCTGATGTGGAATCCTTTGTAAGTAACTCTTTGTCTCTCTCTTGTAGCCTTTAAGATTCTCTCTTTGTCATTAACATTTGCCATTGTAATTATGGTGTGACTTGGTGTGAGTCTTTTGGGATTCATCTTGCTTCCTCTATACTTTTGAAACATTTTTCTTCCCCATATCAGGGAAGTTTTCTGTCATTATTTCCTCAAATAGATTCTCTAAACCTTGCTGCTCTTCTTGTACTTTTAGCATCCCTTTTATACGTATGTTACTTCATTTCAAGTAGTCCCAAAGCTCCCTCCTGCCTTTAATTTTTTTCTTCATCTGCTGTTCAGATTGGGCTTGTTTCTCTACCTTATCTTCTAACTCACTAATTCAGTCCTTTCCTAATTCTAGTCTACTGTTGAAACCTTCCATGGCTTTTTTGATTGTAGCTATATCTCTTGATTTCTTCCTGATTTTTGCGTAGTTTGTTGATTTTCTTGTCTTTTTCGTTTATTAACTCTACGACCATTACTCTGAATTCATTTTCTGTCATGTTTTGCATGCCTCAGTTTCGCTTATCTCTTCTCTGGGTGATTCCTATTTTTCTTTCCTCTGTGGATTGTTTCATTGTCTCTCCATTCTAACTATCACCAGAAAGTCCAATCACCTAGTTGTGGTGGCCCTGGCCATATGCTGTGGGAGCTACATGCCACCTAAATGTCATTGAAGAGCTCTGACACCCAGATGTGTGGCTGCCTTGTGTCTGTAGGAGTCACGCTGACCCAGGATCAGAGTCACAGGAACTCAGTGCAGCCTTGTGCATTCTCCTAGAATCAGGGACCCAGCCTGTGCCATTCTGAAAAAGAGACCCCGCTGTTGTGTGTCAAAAATCAGAGTCTCCTAATGTGTGCTAGGAGTCAGCGTCTTCCTGTGCCCGTGCCGAGAATCAAGTATTTGAGTCTCTGTCACTTGGTACAGCATCACGCTGAGAATCAGGTCCTTGTGTGCATATGCACTGAGTATTGGAGTTACTGGGTCTTAGTGTGCATGTACTCAGAATCCTGTGTGCAGGCAATGAGCAACAGAGTCAAGTCACTGGTGCTCAGTGCTGCCTCTTGTGTGGAGAATGAGGGTCCCCAGTCTGCTTGGGGGACCGGGTTGCACAGCCTCCCTGTGTCAGCGGAAGGTCCACTCCTGCACTGTGGGAGACACACTTCCATGTGGCCTCACCCAGAGTTAGAGTCCGGTGGCACAGCTTCCCTGAGTGGGCCTGGGGTCTGGTCACAAGAGTGTGAGCTGCAGGAAACAAACTCCCTGTGTCTGCACACACAGGCTCAAACCTAGTGCAGCCTCCCTGTGTGGGCTGTGGGCTGGTAGCAGAAATGCACACTGCAGGAAACAAACTCCCCATGTTTGTGCACCCAGGCTCAAACCCAGCACAGCCTCCCTGTGTGGGTGTGGGGTCTGTTCACGGGAGTACGAGCTGTGGAAAACAAAATCCCCGTGTCTGTGCACCCAGGCTCAAATTCTGTGCAGCCTCCCTGTGTGGGCAGGAGGCCTGCCTAAGCGGAGAGGGTCTAGACAGGGTTCCTCAAACTTTTTAAACAGGGAACCAATTCACTGTCCCTCAGTCCGTTGGAGGGCCAGACTATAGTTTAAAAAGAACTATGAGCAAATTCCTATGCACACTGCACATATCTTATTTTGAAGTAAAAAAAAACAAAAACAAAAACAAAAAAACAGGAACAAATACAATATTTGTATTTGCATGTGGCCCGCAGGCCATATTTTGAGGACCCCTGGTAGCAGTTCCTATGACACTACAGCAGGCCGGCAAGGAGGGGGATGGGCTCTGTGACCCACAGAAATCCACGGTTGGGGTGCCTGGAGTCTTGGTGTCCCTGGGCTTGCAGCTGTGCTCTCAGGTCTTTTATCCTAGTGGCTTTAGGGTCCCAGTTTGCGTCTGAGACCAGATTGGGTGTTGGCAAGGCTAGGTTCCTAGTCTCAAGCAGCTCTGTTCTTCAAGATGGCATGGTTTCTGTACTAGCAGTGTCCTCCCTGGATTGTTTGTGGTGGCAGCGAGTTTTCTCCACCCAAGACTGCCCAGTTAGGCAGTCCCCTGGAAGACCCACAGGATCTGACTGTCCCCACCCCCCACCCCCCACCCCTCTCTCTCACACACACAGCACGTCCACACACTCCTCTATTGCTCCCTCACTCTCTCACACAGTCTCCCTCCCTACCTTCTTGCTGGTCACCATCTTTTTTTCCTCCAAAACTTCTTTCCTTTTCTTTTCCTCTGTTCCTATCTTGCTCTCTTGCTGCCTCTCTCTTCTCCATCAATGTTGTCATTCCTTGGGCCTCCATACTATATATCAGAGACTCCAAGCATATATATCCAGCCCAAACCACTTTGTGACCTCAAGATCTAAATAATTAATTACTACTTTGTCTTATTACTTTGAAAGCTCACATCTCAGTTGAGGAATGTATTACTTTTCTCTCCACCACTACCTCCTCACTCCAAACTTGATTCCCTTCCAAGGCTTCATATCCTGTCATATAATTATTCAAGCCAGGGGATCTCAGCAGGATGGCAGGGAGGGAGAGAGTGTGAGTGTGTAAAGGAGTGAGAGGGATGTGTGTGGACATATGTGGTGAGTAGAGGGAGGGGTTGAGTGTGGGACAGTTAGATCTCACAGGAATCTTGGGGACTGGTAGAGAAGGCTCTTCTGGATGTAGAGCCCCTGCTACCTACACAGGCACTCTCTAACCAGTGAGGCTTGGGCCCAGAGCCAATGCCATCTTGAAGGGGGAAGCAGCAGAGGCCAGGAGCACAGCCACACCAACACCCAGACTGCCCTTTGACATCACCTGGCACCCACGCAGTAAGCTGCTCACCTGCCACCTCTACAGTAAGAGGCACCCAACCTCAATGCTGGCTCCCAGTAGTGACTGCAAGCCAGAGACACCTCCTGCATTGTGCCTCCCCACTCAACCAGTTCCCACACTCAGGGAAGCACACCTGGATCCAAGACTTGAAGAATCCCTAGGCGCCAGTGCCCAGTCACTGCTCCAGTACCCCAGAAATCAGCATCACACCCTCCATCACCCCGTGTACCAGGACCTGGCTCACTAGGACACTGTGTGTCTGATGCTCACACCCAGAACTAGCACTTCAGGAATGCTGTGCATGTGGACCCAGAGTGCCCAGTTGCTGCACACCCTGACCTGGTACTTCAGGGACCCTGCTAGCCAGTGCTTGAACACCATGCCAGCACCCTGTATTCTAGCACCCTGCACACCAGCACCCCATACACCAGGACCCAGCTAGACATGCCAGGAATCCATGTGCCCAGATCCTGCACTTCAGGACCCCACTGGTGTCACACACCAGAAGAAATGTGCACATGTCCCCTGCTGACTCTAAAGCAACTGCATTAGAAAACTGAGGAACCAGAACCATAGGGGGAAGGAATTCAACTCAGAGCAGAGACAAAAACATGAGACTTTAGGAAGCCCCAGACTCTGTGCTAAGGAATCCTGAATAATTGGAACTCTAGGGGCTTAAACTTCTTGTAGCTCAAGCAGAGACCCAGGGCAAGAAAGTGACAGCAACTCACATTACATAGAAACAAAAACAAAGCAACAGCAAAAATGGGGAGACAAAAAAAAATTCCCCAAAGGAAAGAAAATGAGGAGTTGCCAGAAGAGGAAATAAATGAAACAGAGTCAAAGCAATTTTTCAAAGAATTCAGAGTAATGGTTATACGGATGCTCAAAATACTGGAAGAGAAATTGACCAACATGTGTAAAAATCAAGAAGAAATTACAATAAAGAACACAATGGAAGATTTCAACTGGAGGATAGAAGAAGCTGAAAGAAGACAAGCAGAAAAACACCCAAGCAGAGTAGGAACTGAAAAAAAAAAAAAAAACAACAACAACAACAACTTAAAAAGCAGGAGAGTCTAAGGGAGCTCTGGGACAACACAAAATGAAACAACATCTGCATAATAGGATTGCCAGAAGGAGAAAACCTGTTTGAAGAAATGACAGAAAAACTCCCTGACCTTGGAAGGAAAAAAGTCACACAAGACCAAAAAGGGCAGAGTCCCAAACAAGATGAACCCAAAAATACCACACCAACACACATTATAATTACAATGGCAAATGTCATTAACAAAGTAAGAATCATAAAGACAGCCAGAGAGAAAGAGAAAGTTAACTACAAGGGATCCCCCATTGGAATATCAACTAATTTCACAACAGAAACAAACCAGGCCAGAAAGGAATGGAATGAAGTATACAAAGTAACTCAAAACAAGGGACTGAATCCAAGAATACCCTATCCAGCAAGGCTATCATTCAAAATTGAAGCTATCATTCAAAATGTCAGGAGCTTCACAGACAAAAGAGGCGAAAGGAGTTTATAACCATCAACCCAGCAATGCATGAAATGCTAAAGGTACTGCTGTAAGAAGAATAAATAGAAAGAGAATAAATACAGGAATAAAGAATAAAAATGGCATCAAACAAGTACCTATCAATAATAACCTTAAATGTAAATGGATTAAATGCTCCAATCAGAAGATATAGGGTAGTTGAATGGATAAGAAAATATGACTCATATATAAGCTATCTGCAAGAGACCCACCTCAGAACAAAGACTCATACACTGAAGGTAAAGGGATGGATAAAATTTTCAGGCACGTGGAAATGAAAAAAAAAAAAGATGGGGTAGCAATACTTATATCTGACAAAATTGACCTCAAGGTGAAGGCCATAACAAGAGATAAGGAAGGCCACTTCATAATATTAAAGGGATCGATACAACAAGAGAATATAACTCTGGGAAATATATATACATCCAATGCATTAACAGTTAATATACACACACAAAAAATAAATAAATAAAATAAAAACCTTCTGGAAGATATCAATGGAGAGATTGATAGCTACACAATCATAGTAGGAGACATTAATAACACATTGACCCCACTGAATGAATCCTCTAGATAAAAAATCAGCAGAGAAACAGTGATCATAAATGACTCAATAGGTCAAGAAGGAATTAATTGATATCTTCAGACATTTCATCCCAAAGCTACAGACTATACATTCTTCTCAAGTGCACATGAGACATTTTCAAACATAGACAACATATTAGGACACAGGCAAAGTCTCTAAAAATTCAAGAAGTTTTAAATCATATCAAGCAGTTTTTTAGGTCACAATGGATTAAAATGAGAAATCAACTACAATGAAAACAATAAAAATTAATTATACACACAGAGGCTAAATAGTATGCTATTAAGCAATGAATGGATTACCAAAAATATCAAAGAAGAAATATAAAACTTTCTGGAAACAAACGAAAATGAAAATACAACAATCCAAAATCTATAGGACACAATGAAGGCAGTTCTGAAAGAGAAGTTCATAGCACTACAGGCCTATTTCAAAGAACAAGAAAAACTGGTAATAAGCGGTCTAACCGTACAACTTAAAGAACTAGAAAGAGTGCACCAATAAAAGCCCAGAGTAAGTAGATGGAAGGAAATAATGAATATCGGAGGGTAAATATATGACATAGAAACCAAACAAAAACAAAAGATCAATAGAACCAATAGCTAGTTCTTTAAAAGAATAATCAAGATTGATGAACCACTAGCCAGGCTCCCCAGGACAATACAAAGAGAGAGAATTCAAATAAACAAAATCAGAAATGAAAGAGGTGCAGTAACAACTGACCCCACTGAAATATAAAGGGCTGTAATGTATGTCTGTGTGTGTGTGTGTGTGTGTGTGTGTGTGTGTGTTAGGAATACTTAAGATGTACTCTTAGCAAGTTTCAAGGATCCTTTTTAAAGTGACAATTTCTACTGCCTTTAATTGTATTACTGTCTGTGCAACAGGCTGTCTGCTATATGAACAATAACTTTTCAATGTTTTGTCCCACTGTAATATTTTGGAAGTTATTTTTATCAATCATTAAGAATCCATACTTAACTTTAAATATTTGAGATGCCACCAATGAATATAATTGAAGTGATAATCAAGTTCCCCTTAGACACCTCAAGGTTCCCATGTGGGCAGATGACAACCATGTGTCAGCTCACTCCTGGCTTGGTGGCTGCCAAAAATCTGTTGACAGCAACTGTTAAACACAGCATGATTTCAGAAATTTGGACAAATATTCACCATTGAATGGAGTGTGTATACTTCAAAAATAGAGTGTATTGTACTTTCTTTTTTTACAAAAGTGATGTCACAATGGGTATGCTTTTTCACTATAAAGCTATTTATTGGAAGTGTCTTTTCATGCTATTATCTAATCTTTTGAAGCATTATGTTTAATATCTATATAATAAAAGCA
>NW_006290307.1:20644-27576 GCF_000327345.1 Myotis davidii
AACTACAGATGAAACTGAAGCAGTATTTAAAAAAAAAAAAATCCAGCCAAAAAAAGCCCTCATCTGGATGGCTTCAGGGAAGTTTTACAGAACATTCAAAGAATTAATACCAATCTGCCTCAGACTATTCCAAAAAATTCAAGAGGAAGGAACACTTACAAGTTCTTTTGATGAAGCCAGCATTACTGTAATTCGAAAATTAGATAAGGACACTACAAAGAAAAAGTATTACAGGCCAATATCCATGATGAACATAGATGCTAAAATCTTCAACAAAATATTACAAAATCACATTCAGCAATACATTAAAAAGATCATACACATGACCTAGTGGGATTTATTCAGGGGATGCAAGGCTGGTTCAATATCCACAAATCAATAAATGTGATACATCACATAAACAAATTGAAAGGAAAAAACCATGATCATATTAATAGATGCAGAAAAAGCATTTCACAAATTCCAACAACCTTTTTGATAAAAAACACTCAGCAAAGAGGAAAAATAGGCATCATACCTCAACGTAATAAAAGCCTTAGATGACAAACCTATAGCCAACATCATACTCAATGGGCAAATAGCAAAACCACTTCTTCTAAAGAAAAGACCAAGACAAGCATGCCGCCTTTTCACTACCCCTGTTCAACAGAGTTTTGTAAGTACTAACTATAGTGCTCAGACAAGAAGAAGAAATGAAAGGTATCCAAATTGGAAAGGAAGAAATAAAACTGTCATTATTCACAGATGACATGATATTGTTCATAGAAAACCCGAAAGACTCCATCAAAATCTATTATATTTAATAATTGAATTCTGAAGCATAGCAGAATATAAAATTAACTCCCAGGATTATACGGCATTTTTATAAACCAATAATGAACTCAAAGAAAGAGAAATTTTAAAAAAATCCCAGTTACCATTGCAACAATTTAAGATACTTAGGAATAACATGAACTAAAGAGGTAAATAAATAAATAAATAAATAAATAAATAAAACCTGTACTTGGAAAACTGCAGAACGTTGAAAAAGGGATAAAGATATAAACAAATGGAAGAATATACCTTGTTCGTGGATTGGTAGAATCAACATCATTAAAATATCCATACTACCCAAAATGATCTATAGATTCTATGTAATCCTCATTAAAATATCAACAGCACTTTTCACAGACCTAGACCAAACTCTCCAAAAATTAATATGGAATAAAGAAGACCCCAAATAGCCACTGCAATCCTGGGAAAGAAGAACAATTTTAGAGGGATAACAATACCAGATATCAAGCTATCTTATAAAGCCACTGTTCTCAAGTCAACCTGGTACTGGCAGAAGAACAAACATATAGACTAATGGAACAGAACAGAGAACCCAGAAATAGACACTAATATTGACAAAGGAGTCAAGAGCATACAATGGAGAAAGGATATATGCACCTCTATGTTCATAGCAGCACAATTTACCATAGCTAAGATTTGGAAACAGCCTAAGTGCCCATCAACAGATGAGTAGATTAAAAAACTATGGTATAACTGCACAATGGAATACTATGCTGCTGTGAAAAGGAAGGATCTCCTATCATTTGGAACAGCATGATTGGAGCTGGAGAGCATTATGCTAAGCGAAATAAGCCATTCAGAGAAAGATAAATATCACATGATCTCACTCATTTATGGATGGATTATAATGAAAAACATAAACTGATGAACAAAAACAGATCCAGAGACAGAGAAGCATTGATCTAATGCTCAAAACTCAGAGGGAAGGTAGGGGAGGGGTGGAGTTAGGGGGAGAGATCAATCAAAGAACTTGTATGCATGTATGTAAGTGTAACCAATGGACACAGACACCAGGGGATGAGGGCATGAGTAGGGGGGTGGGGCAAAGGGGGATAAGGACACATATGTAATAACTTAATCAATAAAGGAAAAAGTATGTAAAATAAAACACAAAAAAAACTAGATCACCTTCTTACACCATACACAAGATTAAACTCAATATGAATTAAATACTTAAATTTTGGACTCGAGTTCTTTTTCCTGCCCTATTGAGTGGGCACAGCCACAGCTAATTTGTATTGGGTTGAGGTTCCAATACCCCTCTTCTGCAGGAGCGAGGGCCTGTCCCTCGCCCACCTTGTTCATGTGAAATTTGTTTGCAATGACTGCTAGGGGTGTCTGGGCCTCAGTTGTAAGTGCAGGCCTGTACCTCCCAGGACACCCCAGAGCCAACACACCCAGTGGACAGCTTAAGACTACATCAAAACACTACCCAATCACCTCCACAGTGACAGACTGAAATGGCAAACTCAGTAGGCACCAGAGAACTGCTGAAGTAAGTCTGGCACTGTTGGATGGACCTATAAGCTGATCCTCCACTGCCATGAGTGGTGGAAGCCAATCCTTGCAGCAGATCAGCCTGGGGATAAAGCCCTCCCATTGATGTGTTAACAGCAATTAATGTTCAACTACAACAAGAGGGTGTACACAGCCCATATGGGGCTAGAGTGCCCAGCTTGGGTTATCAGGGTGACTGTGCCACTTGACCCTATAAGACATAGCAGCTCTACTAAATACATAGAAACAAACACGAGGAGGTTGCCAAAATGAGGCGATAAAGTAACAAATGAAAGAACAGAACAAAACTTCAAATAAAGAACCAAACAAACTGGAGGCAAGTAATCTACTAGATGCAGAGTTCAAAACACTGGTTATAAGGATACTAACTGAATGTTGTGAGAACCTCAACAGCATCAAAAAGAATGTTAGGCCTGGCCAAGGTGGCTTAGTTTGTTGGGCATTGACCTGGGCATTGATGGATTGCCTGTTTGATTCCTGGTCAGGGCACATGCCGGGTTGTAGGCTTAATCCCTAGTATGGGGCATGTGGGGGAAGCCAATGCTGTGTCACTCTCACATAGATATTTCTCTCTCTTTCCTTCTTCCTTCCTCTCTGTCTAAAAATAAACTTTAAAAAAAATCTTTAAAAATGAAGAATCAGTCAGAAAGGAAGGATATACTACCTGAAATAAAGAATAATTTATAGGCTGAAACCGGTTTGGCTCAGTGGCTAGAGCGTCGGCCTGCGGACTGAAAGGTCCCAGGTTCAATTCCGGTCAAGGGCATGTACCTTGGTTGTGGGCACATCCCCAGTGGGGAGAGTGCAGGAGGCAGCTGGTCGATGTTTCTCTCTCATCCATGTTTCTGACTCTCTATCTTTCTCCTTTCCTCTCTGTAAAAACTCAATAAAATATATTTTTTAAAAAAGAATAATTTATAGAGAAACAACAATATAGTAGATAAAGCAAGAATCTAATCGGATATTTGAATATAAGGAAGCAAAAAACATCTAATAGATACAGAAAAAAATAAAAACAATCCAAAACATGAGGATAGTGTATGGAGCCCCTGGGACAACTTCAAGCACACCAACATTCCCCTCATGATGGTGCTGGAAGGAGAAGACTGAGAACAAGGAATTGATAAGTTATTTGAAAAAAATAATTACAGGAAACTTCTCTAACTTTGTGAAGGAAACAGACATACAAGTCCAAGAAACACAGAGTCTCAAACAAGATGAACCCAAAGAGGTCCACGCAAAGACACAACATCATTAAATGCCAAATTTTAAAGATAGAGAATTTTAAAAGAAGCGAGAGAAAAAAATAGTTACCTACAAGGAAGCTCCCATAAGACTGTCAGCTGATTTCTGAAAAGTAACATTGCAGGCAATAAATTTTCAAAGTGATAAAAAACAAGAACTTACAACTAAGATTACTCTATCCAGAAAAGATATCATTTAGTATGAAAGGACAGATATAGAGCTTCCTAAACAAGAAAAAGCGAAAAGAGTTTGTCACCACAAAACTAGTATTATATGGAATGTTAAAGGCCATTCTTTAAGAAGATAAAAAATATGAACAATAAAGTGGCAATAAATACAAATTTGTCAATAATTGAATCTACAAAAAAATGAATAAGCAGAACAGAAACAAACTCATAGATACAGATTAGTTTTTGTTGTCTGCCAGATAGAAGGGGAGTTGGGATGATGAATGAAAAAGGTGAAGGGTTTAAGAAGTACAAATTGGTTGTATAGAATAGTCATGGGGATGTGTTGGCTTCTGCCATCTCTCAAGGCAACAAAGTTTCAATTATAGAAGGTAAATAAACCCCAGATACCTGCTTCCAGTTGCCATGGCCATGGAGCTGGAAAGAATAAAAAAAAAGGGAAAGGCTGGGAGCTTCGGTTGCCGGGGGGTTTGGCCAGCCTGAAAACAGCCACCATCCCCTCACCCAGGCTGGCCATGCACCCCAGTGGGACCCCCCACCCTGATCCAGGACACCCTTCAGGGCAAACCAGCTGGCCCCCACCCATGCACCAGGCCTCTATCCTATGTAATAAAAGTATATTATGCAAACTGACCCTAACAACAGAAAGACTGGGAATCACTGGTCACTGTGACACACACTGAACACCAGGGGGTAGACGCTCAATGCAGGAGCTTCCCCATGGTGGTCAGAACGCTCCCACAGGGGTACCTCTGCTCAACCACAAGCCAGGATGATGGCTGCCAGCACAGCGGTGGTGGCAGGACCCTCTCCCATCTCCTCAGCAGCACTAAGGATGTCCGACTGCAGCTTAGGTCTGCTCTCTACTGGTAAGTGGACATCCCCTGAGGGTTCCTGGGCTGCCAGAGGGATGTCTGACTGCCAGCTTGTGCCCGATCCCCTTGCAGGTGGATCCCAGACTGCAAGAGGGCATAGGCCAGGCTGAGGGAATTTTTGTGTACCGGGCCTCTAGTACTCAATAATATTGTAATAATTATGTATAGTGTTAGATGGGTACTAGATTTATTGGGGTGACCACTTAATGTGTTATGTAATGTCTAATCATTGGGGTATACACTTGAAACTAATATAATAATGTATGTTACTGAAATTTAGAAATAAACATACTTTAAAAGTAAAAAAAAATGTTAGAATCAGAACCATAAAAATCCTCAAAGAAAACATAGGAAGTAAAATCTCAGGCATTTCTTGTAGCTGTATTATTTTCTAATATGTGTCCTTGGGCAAGTGAAACAAAAGAAAAAATAAACAAATGGGACTACATCAAACTAAAAAATTTTTGCACAGCAAATAAATCATCAAGAAAATGAAAAGACAATTCACTGAATGGGAGAACGTATTTGCAATACATCTAACAAGGGGTTAAAATCCAAAATTTATGAAGAACATAAAAAGAGGACATACAGATTGTTAATAGACATATGCAAAGATGCTCAACATCACTAATTATCAGAGAAATGCAAATTAAAACCACAATGAGGTAACACCTCATACCTGTCAGAATGGCTATCCTCAATAAATCAGCAAGCAACAAGTGCTGGTGAGGGCATGGAGAAAAGGAAAGCCTTGGCACTATTGGTGGGAATGCTGATTGTTGCAGTCAACTGTGGAACACAGTATGGTTTCCTCAAAAAATTAAAAGCAGAACTGCCTTACGACCCAGGAATTCCACTCCTGGGAATTTATCTAAAGAAACCCAGAACACTAATTTGAAAGAATACTTGCACCCCTATGTTCATTGCAGTGTTATGTACAATAGACAAGATTTGGAAGCAGCCCAGTGTTTATCAGCAGATGAGTGAATAACAAAACTGTAATATTTATACAATGGAATACTATTCAATCATAAAAAGTAAGGGGAGATTAACCTTTACAACAGCATGGATGGAACTGGAGAACATTATGCTAGGTGCAATAAGTCAATGAAAGAAAAGTACCATATGGTTTCACTCATATGTGGAATTTAATGAACAAAATGAACTAACAAACAAAATAGAAATGGACTCATTAAGAGTTGTCAAACTGAGGAGGAGGGTATGGATGTATTGAGGGGATACAAGGGGAGAGGGGAGAAAGAGAAAGAAAACTTGCCCTGGACCTGGGCTTATAGTCCAGGATACCTACTGCAACTGGCCCCCTGCTCTGCCACTACCACCTGGACCCCAAGTGCTTTACCAAGAGGTGACAACAGATTCCAGAAGCCAAAAAAAAAAAAAAAAACACTGCCAACCCCAGACAGTGTCCAGCAAAGTATCTGTGGTTCTGGCCTACAGTGGTGACCTGGATACCTACTGCATTCTCCTGTGGCTGCAGGAACAAGGCTATAATGTTATTGCCTGCCTGGCCAAAATCAGTAAGAATGAAGACTTTGAGGAAACCAGCAAAGGTGCTAAATCTTGGGGACAAGCAGGTGTTCATCAAGGATGTCAGCAAAGAGTTTTTGAAGTTCCTCTGCCCTGCCATCCAGTCTAGTGCACTGTAGAGGACTGCTTCCTTCTGGGCACCTCTCTGGCCAGGCTCTGCATCCCCACAAACAAGTAGAGATACACCAGTGAGAGGGAGTCAAGTATGTGTCCCAAGGTGCCATGGGAAGGGGAAATAACCAGATCTGTTTTAAGCTAACCTGATACTCACTGACCCCCCAGATTAAGGTCATCACTCCGTAGAGGATGCCTGAGTTCTGAAACCAGGTCCAGAAATGCAATGATCTAATCCTATCTAATAAAAGACGAAAAGGGTAATTAACCATACCTCCGCTATGCCTACCATTGGCTAATCAGGGCGATATGCAAATTAACTGCCAACAAAGATGGCAGCAGGCAGCCACGCATCTAAAGCGAACATGAGGCTTGCTTGCTCCAGTGATGGAGGAAGCCAAGGTTCCCCACCTGCCACCGCCTGGCACTGAGCTCCAGAAGTAACAATGTTTCAATTATGGAAGCTAAACAAACCCCAGATACCTGCTTTCAGCCTGCCGCAGCCTCAGAGCTGGGAGCGCCAGTGACGGCAACAATGTTTCAATTATAGAAGGTAAATAAATCCCAGAATAAAAAAAAAGCAACAAAGGAGAGACTGAGAGGTTTAGCA
>NW_006290307.1:27922-31600 GCF_000327345.1 Myotis davidii
ACAATCTTCTGGGGAGCAGGCCTAAGCCAGCAAGTGGTCATCCCCCGAGGGGTCCCAGACTGCGAGAGGGCACAGGCTGGGCTGAGGGACCAACCCCCGAGTGCACAAATTTTTGTGCACTGGGCCTTTAGTCTATATATATAAAAGCCTTAGCGACTGGCCAACTGGTAGCTATGATGCACACTGACCACCAGGGGGCAGACACTCAATGCAGGAGCAGAAACCATAGGAATGAAAACATGGAACAGACTGATGAATCTCAGAGGGAAAGGGGGAGGATGGAGGGCGGGAAGAGATTAACCAAAGATCTTACATGCATACTGAGGCCCCATGCACAGATTCATGCACCAGTGGGGTCTGCCGGCCTAGCCTGTGGGGATCGGGCCAAAACCAGCCTGGTGCATGGAAGTGAGGTCCCTTGGCCTGGCCTGTGGGACCTCACTGATCCAAAACTAGTTCTTCAACATCCCCCAAGGAGTCCCAGATTGTGGGCCAGGGCAAGGGACCCCACTGGTGCACAAATCCGTGCACTGGGCCTCTAGTAGACTATATAAAGCAACATGGAATCCCCATCCCAGTCACCTTTAAGGACTCATGGAGCATGGAAAAGACCTCATGTACAGGCTAGAATCCTGGGAGAACGTATTTGCAATACATCTAATAAAGCCGCAACACAAAGACCCAGGACCTTACCAAAGGTCCAAACAGACTTGACATTCTTGAAATTGAGTTCAAGAAAGGGGTCCTTGAGAAGGTGACCAACATTAAGGATGGCATCACCCATGACATGTCTTTGGAGCTCTTTATTTACTTGAATGAAGTTGCAGGCAAGCATGGCCTTGGCAGCAGTGACATCAGGAAAACCACTTCATCAGGATGAAATCAGATGTATTTACAAGATCCCATCTGAGGTAGTCCTTTATCATGCTCATTTAAACACTGAGGCCTTCACGTTGGATTGGGAAGTATGCAAAATAAAACACAGCCTTGGCTTGAAATTCACCCAGCATACCAGTTTCTGGCACAGTTCTGAGTATGAATTTATCTGCCACTGAATCACTAAGTGACAGGATTACGTGGAAAGGAAAGTTCTGGTATCTCCCTTCAAGGGCCAGATGTACATCCTGGGCAGGGAGTTCCTACTATCCCTCTACAAAGAGCAGCCAGTGAGCATGAACATTCAGGATAATTACTAGCCAGTGGATGCCCTTGGTTTTATCAACATCAACTCCTTAAGGCTGAGCCCCCTCACTTTGCCTATCTTCCAAGTACAGGTGCTAATTGCTATGATAATTTATAGTTTTTACTTGTTCTCTAAGTGCAGGATTGGCAGCATAGTGGGGGTACCAGGCTGCAACTTTCTTCCCTGGAACCTTGTACTAGTAGCCTACAAAAGTGGTCCATGAAAGGAAGGGTGGGAGTGGTTCAATTCCTGGTCAAGGCACTTGTCTGGTTTGTGACTTAATCCCCAGGTGGGGGTGTGCAGGAGGCAGTTTATCAATGATTCTCTCTCATCATTAGTATTTCTCTCTCTCCCTCTCCCTTATTCTCTGAAATCAATTAAAAATATATTTTTTAAATTATATTTACCAAGTAGAGAATAAAAATCTCTTTCTAAGTAATTATTGTCAAAAAAGCTATTTATATTTATTCATTTATATTTTAAAAGAATATATTTCTATTGTAAATACATTCAATAAAACACAATTTTCACCGAAACCGGTTTGGCTCAGTAGATAGAGCATCGGCCTGCGGACTGAAAGGTCCCGGATTCGATTCCGGTCAAGGGCATGTATCTTGGTTGTGGGTATATCCCCAGTGGGAGATGTGCAGGAGGCAGCATATCGATGTTTCTCTCTCATCGATGTTTCTAACTCTCTATCTCTCTCCCTTCCTCTCTGTGAAAAATCAATAAAATATATTAAAAACAAAAAACAAAAAACAACAACACAATTTTCATTATATTAATTTTAAGTTTAGAAATATCAACATTTTCTAATGCTTTCTATAACTTGAGTTATACATTTAACTAATTCATTTTTAAAATAAAATGCTAACATAACATAACAATACATACCTAAAGATTTTTAAACAAAATTCAAAGACATAAATATGCTATATAAAGATAAACCAAGTAAAGATACATGATTTTTAAGTAATCTAACATTCTTACTTTATTAATTCAAGTGAAATATAATATAATATGAAACCATGAATTGAATTAATAACCACATTGGTGTTAATGATTTCTTTTATTGTTTAAAGTATTACATATGTCTCCTTTTTCTCCAATTGACCACTGTCCCCAGCCACTTCCATCCCCGAGGGCAAGCCCCCACAGCCCCAGTGTCTGTATCCATGGGATATGCTAATATGTATGCATACAAATCCTTTGGTTGATCTCTAACACCCCCACCATCACCACCCCTTGTCTCTGGACATATTAGTGTTCATCAGTTTACATTGATCATATTATCCCACAAATGAGTGAGATCATATAATATTTATCTTTCACCAACTGGCTTATTTCGCTTAGCATAATGCTCTCCAGTTCCATCCATGCTGTTGCAAATAGTAAAAGTTCCTTCTCTATATCCTTTCTGATTGGTGTTTCTGGTTTCTTAGGATATATTCCTAGAAGTGGGATTACTGGGTCAAATGGGAGTTCCATTTTCAGTTTTTTGAGGAAACTCCATACTGTTTACCACAGTGGCTGCACCAATCTACATTCCCACCAGCAGTGCAAGAGGGTTCTTTTTTCTCCATATCCTCTCCAGCACTTGTCTTTGGTGATTATCATATAAGAAAACCCAGGGTCCATCCAAAAGGACTGAAGACTCAACCAAACACCAGGATGCATGTGCAGCAGGCTCAGGTGGGCAGGGACTGATGGGCAGGCTGAACTGCTGACCTCATGGGGAGAGAGAGAGGTGGGGCTGATCAGTGGCTACCACAGCTGCTGGCAAGGCCTGAGAGAGAGAGAAGCAGGGTCTGATCTTTAAGGCTGCGGATCAGACCCTGCTTTTCTCTGGGCCTCACCAGAAGACAAGCCTCTCTCTCTCTCCAAGAGATCAGCAGTTCAACCCGCTTGCCAGCAGCTTGGGTTGGCTATTGATGAGCCCCGCCTCTCTGATCAGGCCCAGAGATAAGCCTGGAGATGATGCCTGGCATAAAACTGGTTTGTATCAGTGGATAGAGCATTGGCCTGTGGACTGAAGGGTCCCAGGTTTGATTCTGGTCAAGGGCATGTATCTTGGTTGTGGGCACATCCACAGTAGGGTGTGTGCAGGAGGCAGTTGATCAATGTTTCTCTCTCATTGATGTTTCTAACTCTCTATCCCTGTCCTCCCTTACTCTCTGTAAAAAATCAATAAAATACATTAAAAAAAAAAAACAATCAGAACCAAATATAGATGAACTGCAAGGAGCCAATGGCTGCCTAGGAGGCGGAGCTTTTGACACTGACTGGCATAGAAATCAACCAATCAGAACCAAATCTGGGTAAACTGCAAAGACAGAACTTAAGGTGTGGACTGAGGAGGAGTTTAAAGGGCAATCGCTATTTAGTGTAAGGTGTAAGAAAGCGGTTCAATTTTTTAATGACCAGTTTGGCGGTATAGTGCATATTGCTGGCTATCAGTCCAATATAGGGATTATGTATTTTTGTCTGTAAGAGAA
>NW_006290307.1:31636-36749 GCF_000327345.1 Myotis davidii
GTAATGTGCTAATTAGACCTGGTCTACCAGCCATCTTCTGGGCGTCTGACTTCCTTCCAGACAAAGCCATGGTGGTGGGGGCCAAGGCAGAGGCAGTTATGGGTGATCAGGCCAGCAGGGGAGGGCAGTTGGGGGCAACCAGGACAGCAGCGGAGGGCAGTTGGGGGTGATCAGACAGGCAGAGGCAGTTAGGGGTGATTAGGCAAGCAGAGAGGTTAGGGGCGATCAGGCAGGCAGGCAGAGGAGATAGGGGCAATCAGGCAAGCAGAAAGAGGCAATTAGGGGCAATCAGTCAGGCAGGCAGGTGAGCGGTTAGGAGCCAGCAGTCCCTGTGGGATTGGGCCTAAACCAGAAGTTGGACATTTCCCAAGAGCTCCCTGATTGGAGAGGGTGCAGGCTGGGCTGAAGGAGTGAATTTTGTGCACCAGGCCACTAGTTTGTTGATAATAGCCATTCTGACAGGTGTGAGATGGTACTGCATTGTTATTTTGATTTGCATCTCTCAGATGATTAGTGACTTTGAGCATGTTTTCATGTCTGTCGGCCTTTGTATGTCCTCTTTTGAAAAGTGTCTACTTAGGTCCTGTGCCCATTTTTTTATTGGATTGTTTATCTTCCTTTTGTTAGGTTGTATGAGTTCTTTGTAAATTTTGGAAATTAAATGTGTATATACATCCTGGGTATTCCACGGTTTGGGATCTGGAGAAGGGTCGCATGCAAATGACAGAGACGAGACAAGAAATAATCATTTGGAAATTAAGGGGCCAGGCGGGAAGCCCAATGCAAGGGAAAGGACTTCCACTGGTGCTCAGGCCTTGCCAACCTTTTATTCAATTTTGGATACACATCTAGCCCTTAGTTAATTTCGGTAACAGACAGACTATCTTAAAGGTCAGTAAATATTAGAAAGATTTACTCTGAGACTATTTGGTCAGGAAATTGCTTGAGCCCCCATTGTCTGGACTAAACAATCGGTGCATAGCTCTGGCCCTTGCCAGGGGCTCAAAGTTCACCAGCTTTCTGGGATCCTTGTTTACACTTCTCTGATAGTGAAGACAATGGATGGCTTCCCACAAGTAAACCCTTATCTGAAATAGCATTGGCAAATATGTCCTCTCATTCAGTGGGCTTTCTTGTTGTTTTGTTGATGGTTTCTTTTGCTGTGCAGAAACTTTTCATTTTGATGCAGTCCCATTTGTTTATTTTCTCCTTAGGCTCCATTGCCCTAGGAGCTGGGTTGGTAATGATATTGCTGTGACATATGTTTTTTATTTTGCTGCCTATTAGGTCTTCTAAGATTGTTTTGGTTTTCCATCTTACATTTAAGTCCTTTAACCATTTTGAGTTTGTTTTTGTGTATGCTTTAAGTTGGTGATCTAGTTTCATTTTTTGCATGTATCTGACCAAATTTTCCAGTACCATTTATTGAAGAGACTATCACGACTCCATTGTATGCTCTTGTCGCCTTTATCAAATATTAATTGAGCATAATGGCTTGGGTTTATTTCTGGGTTCTCTGTTCTGTTCCATTGGTCTATATGTCCTTGTACCAGAACCAGGCAGATGTGAGAACCATAGCTTGGTAATACAGCTTAATATCTACTATTGAGATCCCTCCTCCTTTGTTCTTCTTTCTCAGGATTGCTGTGGATATTCAGGCTCTTTTTTTCCCCAAATGAATATTTTGAGAGTTTTTTCTAGGTTTTTTAAATATGCCGCTGGTATTTTAATGGGGGTTTCATTGAATCTATAAATTGCTTTGGGTACTATGGACACTTTAATGATGTTGATTCTACCAATTCATGAACATGGTATGTTCTTCCATTTGTTTATGTCTTCCTCTATGTCTTTTTTCAATGTCCTGTAGTTTTCAGAGTACAGATCTTTTACCTCCTTAGTTAAGTTTATTCCTAGGCATCTTAATTTTTTGGTGCAATGGTAAACATGATTTTTTTTTCGGTTTTTCTTTCTGTGAGGTCATTATTCGTGTATAAAAAAGCAATAGATTTCTGGGTGTTAATTTTGTATCCTTCTACATTCCCAAATTCATTTATTAAGTCTAGTAGTTTTTTGATGGATTCTTTGGGGTTTTCTATGTATAATATCATGTCATCTTGGAAAAATTACTCTTTTACTTCTTCACCTCCAATTTGGAAGCCTTTTATTTCTTCTTCTTGTCTTATCACTATGGCTAGCACTGCTAGTATTATATGGAACAAGAGTGGTGAAAGTGGCATCCCTGTCTTGTTCCTGTTCTTAAGGAAAATGAATTTAGTTTTTCCCCATTGAGTATGATGTTGGTTGTTGGTTTGTCCTATAAGGCTTTTATTATGTTGAGGTATGATCCCTCTATTCCCACTTTTCTAAGAGTTTTTATCAAGAAATGATGTTGGAATTTGTCAAATGCCTTTTCTGCATCGATTGATATTTTTATGTGATTTTTGTCTGCCAATTTGTTTATGTGATGTATCACATTTATTGCTTTGTGGATATTGTACCATCCTTGAATCCCTGGAATAAATCCCACTTGGTCATGTTGTGTGACCTTTCAAATGTAATGTTGGATCTGATTTGCTAGAATTTTTTTGAGGATTTCAGCATCTATGTTCATTAAGGATATTGGACTGTAGTTCCCTTTCTTTGTGGTGTCTTTGACTAGTTTTGTCTTTATCTAGTTCTTAATCATAGAAAGCTTGGAAGTGTGCCCTCTCTTGAATTTTTTGGAATAGTATGAGGAAGAAAGTTTTTATTTCTTCTTTGAATTTTGGTTAAAGTACCCTGTGCAGCCTTCTGGTTCAGGGCTTTTGTGTGCTGGAATATTTTGATTACTACTTTAATTTCTTCTGTAGTTATTGGTCTATTCATGTTTTTTATAATTCCTGATTCAGTTTTGGGAGCTTGTTTTTTTTTTTTTTTCTAAAAAATATGTCCATTTCATCTATGTTGTCCAGTTTGTTGGAATAGAATTGTTCATAGTATTTTTTTCTTAATCTTTTGTATTTCTGTGGGGTCGGTTGTTGTTTCACCTCTTTGATTGCTGATTTTGTTTATTTTGGTCCTCTCCCTTTGCTTCTTGGTGAGCCTGGCTAGAGGTTCATGGAGTTTGTTGATTGTTTCTAACAACCAGCTCTTGGTTGTATTGATCTTCTGTATTGTTTATTTCTTTTGTCTCTATGTCACTTATTTCTGCTCTGATCTTTATTATTTTCTTTCTTCTGCTTACTCTGGGCTTTTCTTCTTGCTCTCTTTCTAACTCTTTGAGTTGTAGGGTTAGATAATTTATTACCATTTTTTCTTGTATTTTGTGGTAGGACTGTAGAGCTTTGAACTTCCCTCTCAGGACTGCTTTCACTGTGTCCCACAGATTTTGGATTGTTGTGTTTTCATTGTTGTTTGTTACCAGGATGCTTATTTCCTCTTTGATTTCTTTGGTAACCCAATCATTATTCAATTGGATGCTATTTAGCTTCCAAGTGTTTAAATATTTTCATTGTTTTTATTGTAGTTGATTTCTGATTTTATGCCATTGTGATCTGAGAAGATGCTTGTTATGATTTCAATCTTCTTGAATTTGAAGAGACTTTGCCTGTGTCCCAATATGTGGTCTATCTTTGAAATTGTCCCAGGTGCACTATAGAAGAATGTATATTCTGTAGCTTTGGGGTGTCTATTAAGTTCATCTGATCTAGTGAGTCATTTAGAATTGCAGTTTCTTTGCTGAGTTTTTGTTTAGAGGATTTATTCAGTGGTGTCAATGGGGTATTAAAGTCCCCTACTGCAACTGTATTGATGTCAATTTCTCCCTTGATATCTTCCAGAAGTTTTTTTTTATGTATTTGTGTGCTCCTGTATTGGGTTCATATATGTTTTCCAGAGTCATATCTTCTTGTTGAATTGCTCCCTTTAATATTATGAAGTGGCCTTCCTTATTTCTTCATATGACCTCCATTTTCACATCTGATTTGTCAGATATAATATTGCTACCCCACCTTTTTTTATTTCCATTCACCTGAAGCATATTTTTTCATCTCTTCACTGTCAGTCTGTGTGAGTCCTTTGTTCTGAGTTGGATCTCTTATAGACAGCTGAAATATGGGTCATGTCTTTTTATCCATTCAGCTACCCTATGTCTTTTGATTGGAGCATTTAATCTTTTTACATTTAAGTTATTATTGATAGGCACTTTTTTTGCTGACATTTTTACTCTTTATGCCTGTGCTCCTTCTTCCCTTCCCATTTCTTCTTTTAACGGCAGTCCCTTTAGCATTTCTTGCATTGCTGGTTTGGTGGTAATAAACTCCCTTATCCCTTTTGTGTCTGTGAAGCTCCTGATTTCCCCTTCAATTTTGAATGATAGCCTTGCTGGGTTTATTATTCTTGGATTCAGTCTCTTGCTTTGCATCATTTTGTATATTTCATTCCATTCTTTCTGGCCTGATGTGTTTCTGTTGAGAAATTGGTTGATAGTCTAAAGCCAGATCCCTTGTAGGTAACTTTCTGTCTCATTTTGGCAGCCTATAAGATTCTTACTTTGTTGTTGGTGTTTCCCAACTTAATTATGAGGTGTCTTGGTGTCAGTCTTCTTGGGTTCATCTTATTTGGCAATTTGTGAGCTTCTTGATTTGTTTGAGTTTCTCTTCCCAATATCAGGGAAGTTTTCTGTCATTATTTCTTCTAACAGGTTTTCTATTACTTGCTCAGTTTCCTCTCTTTCTGTCACCCTTATTTTTCAGGTGTTGTTTTGTTTCTCATTGTCTGAAAGCTACCTTAGGCTGTTCTACTGTTTTTTATTTCTTTATTTATTTTTATTTTAAAAAATATTTATTGTTCAGATTATTACATTTGTTCCGCTTTTTTCCTCCCATACCTCCCCTCCTCCCAGTTCCCAAACGACCCTCCACCCTCACTCCCCACCCACTGTCATCATCCATAGGTGCACGATTTTTGTCCAGTCTCTTTCCGCATCTCCAACACCCCTTTCCCCCCCAAGAATAGTCAGTCCATTCCCATCTGGGTGGCCCGTGGGTAGCAGGTGGAGAACGAGAGGACAGATCCCAGGGACAAGGAAATGCCCAGAGTCACCGGAGAGGCACTGCAGTGCAGGGGAAGGAGA
>NW_006290307.1:36979-48650 GCF_000327345.1 Myotis davidii
CTGTATATTATTCTTTATTTCAGTCAGTGTATGCTTAATTTCTGACTGATCCTTTTCCATTTTTTTGGCATTTTCATTAAGATCCTTGAAGGTCTCACTAAGTTCCTCAGAGGTTTCTAGAAGATTCTTGAGTGGCCTTATAATCATAGTTTTGAACTCTATATCCAGTAGTTTGCTTTCCTCGATTTCTTTCATTTGTGACCTGTTTCTTTGTCTCTGCATTTTGGCTGCTTCCCTGTGTTGATGGAGTGGCTTTGTGTGCTAGGTGTCCTATAGGGCCCAGTGGCTCAGCCTCCCCAATTACCTGAGGTGGACACTCTTGGTGAATTCCTTTGTGGACTGTGTGCGCAGTCTTGTTGTAGTTAAGATTTGATTGCTGTTGGTATCACTGATAGGAATTGACCTCGAGGCCAATTGTCTGTGAGGGCCAGTTGTATCTACAGTGGGAGAACTTCTGTGCTGGAGACACCCTAATGGGGTAGGACTTGCTTCACTGGGGCTTTGGTGCTCACTGAGTCTGCCCCCTGAGTGTGTCTGTTATGGATGTGAAGAGTTATAATCTGGATGGTCTCACTCTGACCACTGGGTAGACGGCTCTTGGATCTCCAAGGGGTGAAAAGTCCGCCACTGCCTGAGGCCACCGAGCAGGAGCTACAGAGAAATCTGCAGATTCCTCCTCTTTGTTTGGGGTTTAGAGGTGTCCAGATGAGGCACAGCTATGAAGTAATTCAGGCTGCTGAAAAGCCTCAGGCCTTCTTTTGGAAGCTCTGGGTTTCTCTGACCCAGCTTCAGTTTGACAGGTTTTTAGGCAGAGAAAGGCCAGGCCTTTAGTATGCAAAGGCCTCTATGCACAGCTTGGATGGGGTTGTAAATTGGGTGGGTCGTGGTCTCAGGGAGTCAAGGAGCAGTGCAAACAGCAATGTTTGCTGTTGGCCCTCCCCCGATAGGTCCCTGGGTCTCCATGTCCCTCGGCCCCAGGCAGGAACAATGAACGCTGCAAGCACCTCTGTGAGAAAGCCATCCTCACATTCCAGCCCAATGGCAGACAGTACAGTTTCTCTCTGTATGAGTCGGGGTCCCCAGATTCTCACCCAGAACTGGATTTCAGAGCAGTTGGGAGCTTGTATCTCCCTCCCGGTTGAAAAAGACAATAGCATACCCAGCTGCCAGCCCTTTTTGCGTGCTCCTCCGTACCTCTACACTTCCATACCTCTGCACCACCTACCAGACTCAATGCACTTTTCTCTTTCCTTGTAGTTGTAGAATTTCCACTCTGTCAGCCTTCCCGTGGATCTGGATGCTATTTGTTTTGTCTTTTAGTTGTAGTTTTAATGTGGTTGTACTCGAAAGCAAGCTCAGGTGTTTACTTATGCCACTATCTTGGTTGTCTCCTGTCCTACTGTTTTTTTAAGTATTTTTTTCCAGTTGCTGCTCTGCTTGAGTGGTTTTTTATGTGGTTGTTGTTTGTTTTTTTTAAAATTAATAAATCTTTATTGTTCAGATTATTACAGATGTTCCTCTTTTTTCCCCCATAGCTCCCCTCCACCTGGTCCCCACCCCACCCCATGCCCTTACCCCCTTCCACTGTCCTCATCCATAAGTGTAAGATTTTTGTCCAGTCTCTTCCCGCACCCCACACACCTCCTTCCCTGCAAAAATTGTCAGTCCACTTCCTTTCTATGCCCCTGCTTCTATTATATTCACCAGTTTATTCTGACTTGATTTTTAGGTTCACTTGTTGATAGATATTTACTTGTTCTCACTGTGTTGCTCATAATTTTTATCTTTAACTTTTTCTTCTTCTTCCCCTTAAAGAATATCCCTGAGCATTTCATATAATCCTGGTTTGGTGGTCATGAACTCTTTTAGCTTTTTCTTGTCTGTGAAACTCTTTATCTGACCTTCAATTCTACATGATAGCTTTGCTGGGTAGAGTAATCTGGTTAGGTTCTTGCTATTCATCACTTTGAATATTTCTTGCCACTCTGGCCTGCATGGTTCTGAGCATGCGATTTTGAGAAATCAGCTGACAGTCATATGGGTACTCCCTTGCAGGTAACTATTTGCTTTCCTCTTATAGCTTTTAAGATTATCTCTTAGTCTTCAACTTTTGGCATTCTAATTATGATGTGTCTTGGTGTGGGCCTCTTTGGGTTCATCTATTTGAAACTCTCTGTGCTTCATGGACTTGTATGTCTGTTTCCTTTACAAGGTAGAGGAAGATTTCTATCCTTATAATTTTTTACATAGTTTTTCAATTTCTTGCTCTCTATTTTTTCTGGCACTGTCATGATGTGAATATTGGTATGATTGAAGTTGTCTCAGAGGCTCCTAAACTATTTTCATTTTTTTCATTCTTTGTTATTGTTGTTCTAATTGTGTATTTTTTGCTTCCTTGTATTCCAAATTTCTGATTTGATTCTCAGATTCATCTCTTCTACTGTTGATTCCCTGTACATTATTCTTCATTTAAGATAATGTATCCATCATTTCTGATTGGTTCCTGCTTATGGTATCTATGTCCCTCTTTATGCTGTTGGAGTTATTACTAAGTTCTAAGCATCCTTATAATGAGTGTTTTGAACTCTGCATCTACCAAATTGCTTGTCTCCATTTTGATTACCGCTTTTTCTGGAGTTTCATTCAGTTCTTTCATTTGAGACATGTTTCCTTATTTTCTCATTTTGGCAGACTATGTTTATTTCTATGTCTTAGGAATAGTTGCTATGTATCATGGGCTTGGTTGCATGGCCCTATGTAGTGGGAGTCTTGTGGTATCAAGTGGCACAGCCTTCTTGTTCACCTGAGCTGGGCATTCAGGTAACCCCACTGGTGTGGCTCTGTACTCCTTTCTGTTAGAGTTGAGCCTTGACTGCTCTTGGCAAGTCAATGGGAGGGATTTGCCTCCAGGCAGATTGGCTGTAAGGAGTGGCTGTGACCATTTGGAGGATCAGCTATATAGGGGCCCACCCCTCAGAGCAGGATTTACTTCAGCAGGGCTGTGGTGCCCACCAAGCCACCCTCCTGGATGTTTCACTTGAGGAGGTGGTTGGATGGTGCTTATACATGGTCTGAAGCTGTCCACCAGGTGAGCTGGCTCTAGGCCTCCCAGGAGGTGCAGACCAAGGTCAGCTGCTGCCTGTGTTCTATTCTGGGCCACCCAGCATGAACTACAAAGTGACCTTCAGGTGGCTGCTACTTGTGCTGGGCTTAAAGGTTGTGAATCAAGTCCTGCTGCTGCTGCTAGTCCAGACCTGGGGTCACTTAGCTTTGATGTAGTCCCATTTGTTCATTTTCTCTTTAGTTTCAAGTGCCCTAGGAGCTGTATCAGTGAAGAAATTGCTTCGGCATATGTCTGATATTTTGTTGCCTTTGGATTCTTCTAGAATTTTTATGGTTTCTTGTCATACATTTAAGTCCTTTATCCATTTTGAGTTACTAGTTTCAGCTGCTCACTCCATTTGCTCCGGGACACGACATGGGATGTGTCTGCCTATATTGCTGCCATCTTCCCGGCTTTCAGTATCTTGCTCTCTCTCTTCTTCTTGACCCCAATAATTCAGATGTTGGTACGTTTGAAGTTGTCCTAGAGGCTCCTTACACTATCTTCATATTTTTGGATTCTTTTTTTCGTTTTGCTTTTCCAGCTGGTTGGTTTTTGCTTCGTATTTCAAATCGTTGACTTGATTCTTGGGATCCTCTAGTCTGCTGTTGGATCTCTGTATATTATTTTTAATTTCAGTCAGTGTATGTTTAATTTCTGACTGGTCCTTTTCCATTTTTTTGACATTCTCATTAGATCCTCGAAGGTCTCACTAAGTTCCTTGGAGGTTCATAGAAGATTATTGAGTAACCTTATAACTGTGGTTTTGAACTCTATGTGCTCCATCAGTTTGTTTTCCCCCATTTCTTTCATTTGTGACTCCTCTATTTCTTTCATTTGTGACATGTTTCTTTGTCTCTGCATTTTTGGCTGACTATGAGGACCTGCTGTGTCTACAGTGGAAGAACTGCTGTGCTGGAGACACCCTTATGTGGAGGACTGGCTTCAGTGGGGCTTTGGTGCTCACTGAGTCCGCTTCTTGAGTGTTTCCCTTATGGATGTGAGGAGTTGAAATCTGGTATCTGACCAGGGGTACCCTGGCTCCTGGATCTCCAAGTCAACCTCTGTGTGAGTCCACCCAGCAGGAGCTACAGCAATGTCAGATTTCTCCTCTTTGTTTGGGGTTTGGAAGCTTTGGAGCTCTCTGAGCCCGCTGCATTTTGTTAGGTTAGGCTGCAAAAGCACAGGTGATTCCTTTGAGATGCTGTGCACAGCTTGGTTGGAGATGTAAATTGAGTGGGGCAGGGTCTCAGAGAATCACCAGGGTGGAGCAAACAGCAATGGCTGTTATCAGCTGTCTCCATGACTCCACGTGTCTGCATCCCTGAGTCCCACGCCCCCACAACAACAATGATCCCTGTGAGCAGCTCTTCGAGAAAGCCACCCTCGCTTTCCAATCCACTGCAAAACAGTCCAGTTTCTCCCCATAGGAGTCTAGGACCCCAGAGTCTTGTCATAAATGAGTTCAGTGCATTCAAGAGCTTGTATCCCCTTCTGATTGAAAAAAAAAACAAAAAAACAAAAACACTCACCCAGGTACAGCCCAGTTCATGCAACTCCGTACCTCTGTTCTTGGCACCTCTGCACCTCCTACCCAGTCTCAATGTGCTTTTTTCTTTCCTTCTAGTTGTAGAACTTCCACTTGGCCAGCTTTCCCGTGGCTCTGAATGATAGCCGTTTTGTCTTATAGTTGTAGTTTTAATGTTGTTGTGGGTGGCAGCATGTACAGGTTTATACCTTATGCTGCCATCTTGTTTCTCCCTGTTTGAGTGTTTTTTCCTGCCTTGTTTTCTCACTCATTGGTGGGGTCCTCAACTTCTTCTAGTCTACTGTTGATGCTTTCTATTGTGTTCTTTATTGCAGTGATGCCATTCTTCATTTCCTCTTGGATCTTCTTGGTTCTTACACATGTTGTTGAATTTATCTTCCATCCTTTTCAGCATCCTTATGGCCATTGCTCTGAATTCTTTCTCTAACAAATTGCTTGCTTCCATTTTGTTACCTTCCTTTTTCGGTAATTACTCCTTTTCTTTAGTATGGTGACTGATTTTATTTTACTTTATTTTTTTGTCTTCCCATTTTTGCTCTTCTCAGGGTGTCTAGTTATGTGGCTCACTCTCTACCACATTGACCAAATGGTACAAAATACAACTCGACAAGACACAACACAAAGAGAACAAAACACAAGTGTATTCACGACACAGATAACCCCAAATTAAAGTCACCTTCAGAGAAAAGGGAATTGGGGAAGAGAAGAGAGCAC
Source organism: Myotis davidii (assembly GCF_000327345.1). Lineage (NCBI taxonomy): Eukaryota > Metazoa > Chordata > Mammalia > Chiroptera > Vespertilionidae > Myotis > Myotis davidii. The sequence goes on from NW_006290307.1 coordinate 42,346, forward strand.
AAAAATTATACTGAGAAAAGGAAAAAAAAAGGTAAGAGAAAAAATAAAAAGGAGAGAAAAGACGGGAAAAATATATGTGTATGGGGGAAAACTCCACAAAACCAACAACTAATGCAGAAAATGCAAACAACAAACACCCAGAAAAAAAGGAGGGGAGCTGAATCTGAAGAGGCAGAGCTTATTTCCAGATGGTAAGGTAAAGGAATTGAATGAATGGGGAAAAGGGCCACAATTTAATGTAGAGGAGGTAGAAATAGAATGAATATGTAAGAAGGAAAGTAAAAAACAATACACTCGATAAAAAACATTTCTCCTTTCTTTAATCTTTCTATGTATTTATCTATTTTTGAAAAAGAATAGGGTAGGGCACAGATAGGCCTTAGTTTGGTGAGTGAAACTAATTAAGCTGTTAGTAGAAGAAGAGAACAAACAAGGAAAGGAAAAAACAAAAGCATAAAATCAAAAGCAAAACAAAAACAAACAGTCAAACAAGCAACAACAAGAAGAAAAAAATTGGCACGTGAAGAAAGAGAAAAGAGAAGGATGCAGGGACTTGGAGCAGGGGAAAGGAAATTAGATATATGAGTAAGCCAACAGAGACCCCTAAAATAGTAATGTGTCAATAGAGCATATAAAGAAGATCAATATTTATCAAGGAGTAAAAAGAAAGGAGAGAGAAAAACTAAAGCAAGAAATAGGAGAAGAGAAACAGGAATTAAAAAAGGGGAAGTGTGGAAGAAAGTGTTGCCATAAAGGAAAAAAAATGAGGAAGAGTAAAATAATGATAAATATAATAATAATGTAAAAATAGAATGTAGAACACAAACAAAAGAAAGAATGATAATCTATATAAAAGTCTAAGCAACATTCCGACAAGCCAACTGGTTGGTAGCTATGATGTGCACCAGCCACAAAGGGGCAGACACTCAATGCCGGAGCTGCTGAGTGACAGCAACTTTGCAGAGTGCCCTCTTGCACTCCAGGACCCCTTGGGGGATGTTGGACTGCTGGCCTCGGCCAGATCACCATAGGCCAGGCCAAGGGATTTTGGCAGTGCATGTATCCATGAACCAGTACTCTAGTAATAATAATAAATAAAAATAATAAAAATATATATGCTATATAATAAAAGTGTAGTATGCAAATTTTCCCCTAGATCGGGAGTTGTCCGTGAGTTCGACCAGTGGGCGGGGCCAGCCAGGGGAAGGGAGGGTGGCCCTGGCAGGCAGCCCGCAGCTGCTAGGGACCCTACCAGTGCACAAATTTTGTGCACTGCTCCTCTAGTATAAAATAAAGAAAAGAAAATTTTAGTTTCTTAAGTAAAAGATTTTTTAAAAAGTGAAATAGTGAAGTTCATTCACTTCAGCTGAATATTTAATGTCCCGTGGGGGCTGGTCTAAGACCCCTCTCCTCTGTTCTGTCTGCCACATCTTAGATTCTTGTTAAATAGTCAGCACTATGTTGAAGCTCCCAGTGATCCACCACTCCTCTGCATCAGATGCCACTGCCTTGTTTTCAGCCAGCAGGATCAATCTGCCTGCTTTGTTTTTCTGCCTGCTTTCAGTTGTATGTACACAAGTGTCTATTTCTGACAGTCTGTAGGTGGTGGTGTCTGTGTATTAGTTTCTGGGGCAATATGGTCCCTCAACCCAGTCCCTAAGGGATCCCTGGGGGTATTTTGAATCTTTGTTTCCCTGCCAAGATCAAGGCTGGGTGCATCTACGCTGCTAGGAGGGGTCTGGTCTCCAGGAGAAAAATGTCTGTTCAGGATTGAAGGGAAAAGACTATCCGAAAGCTGGCTTCCTGATCACTTCTCCCTATTTTGTTCCCCAGCTTCCACAAAACCACCTTCCCCTGCACTGCAACCTAAGTGAGTGTTTGTGATGGAAAGATTCTGGGTAAAAGCAAGGAAATTGTAAAGATAAGGCAACCACGCCGCTGCGCAACTCTCTCCCCCAGGCACTGAATGGCCAGTGCAGAGCTTCAGGCTGCCTTTCTGCACACAGTCTCCCATGGCCGTGAGTTTAGATCTAGAGTCCTCCACTGCCAGCAGCCCTGTGGACACCCTTCCATAATCAAATGCTATATATGTCCCCCATGTACATGGACTTAGTGCAGTGCAGTCTCCCTCTGACACTCTAGTCAAGCCGTGGGCAAACTACGGCCTGCGGGCTGGATCCGGTCCGTTTGAAATAAATAAAACTAAAAAAAAAAAAAAAAAGGCCCTACCCTTTTATGTAATGATGCTTACTTTGAATTTATATTAGTTCACACAAACATTCCATCCATGCTTTTGTTCCGGCCCTCCGGTCCAGTTTAAGAACCCATTGTGGCCCTCAAGTCAAAAAGTTTGCCCACCCCTGCTAGTCCCAACTATGCATGTTTCTCCCTCCAGCCCAGATCCCCATCCCACCAGTCTCCTGGCTACTTCTGACCTTTTTTTCCATGAATTTTTTCTCCAGTTGTGTTTAATTCACCAATTCCATGTGGATATTAGCCAATTCAGCTGTTTCTTCTATCTGTTCCATGAGAAGGCACCAGACTCGGCCGCCTATTCGGCAGCCATTTTGTCTCTCCCTGAACAAACTTTTTAGGAGCCCGTGGGCAGGAAGATTGGAGTCTTGGTGTTCGTGGGTTCACAGAAAAGACAGCTGGTCCCTGGCTGATGTGGTTGTAGCATCCCAGGTGGTGTCCAAGGTCTCCCTGGGTGGAGGTGATGCTGGGCTCTCCATCACAGCCACTCTCCCCTTCAAGATGGCACCGTCTCTGCAGCAGAGCTGGATGACCCAGGAGATATTTCAGCAGTAGTAGAGGCTGCCTGGCTAGGGGAACCTGGTCCACCTACAATACATCATCTGTATTGCATGTTTGTATTGCACACCAAGTCAAGTCTCCTTCCACCACCATATATATATCCCAACAGTCCGGCGGAACATAACTGTCCCTCATTCACACATACACACATGTCCCACACTTCCCTACTCTCCCCTTTCATTCTTTCATTCATTCATTCACACTCTCTTTCTCACTGCCATCCTATCTTCCACCATCTTGGATCCTCAATTTTTTAAACATTTATTTTTATGTCCAACTGCTGCTAAACACTGTGGCAATGATTTTTAAAAATAAGTTGATTTAATTTTCTTAAACTCACTTTAAGGGCACTTGGCAAACTTCCAGTAGATGCCACATTACATACATGAAGGAATTTAAGTTCATATTTTTGTTTTGACTGGCTATGTAGCAATTAAACATGAGTGGATTAGTTAAACATATAAAAAGACACCCCATTTTTTTTGCTGTCATAATAATATCAGTTCATGATAAAGTGAAAAGAACATTGGATAATGAAATATGAAATATGAGGATTTATTCTGTTATATAAAGACTCTATGGCCAGGCCCTATTATCAGGGAACATACATTTACATTTAATGATACCATGAATAATAGAAACTCAATACCATGAAGCAACATACAAATAGACATAACATCTGTATGCAACAAGGAGAAAGGAAAGATAGATACTGGTTAGGGAAGATTGCCTTGAGTTGGACATTAAGGAAAGCATATGACTTAGTTTTGGAGAGAGAAAATATATAAATATATATATTTAAAAAGAATAGTTTATTGATTTGTAGAAAGAGAGTAAGGGAGAAGAGAGAAACATCAATGTGTGAGAGCATAACACTGATCATCTGCCTCCTGCACACCCCTCACTGGGGCATGTGCCCTGACAGGGAATTGAACCAGCAACCTTTGGGTGCATGGAACGACGCCCAACCAACTGAGCTATACTGGAAGGTAGACTGGAAGGCCTCAGGTTCGATTCCCATACTAGTTTTTGTGTGGATGTACATTCCATTCCTCGTGGATAGATACCTGGAAGCAAAATTGCTAGGTCCTATGGTACCTCTATGTTTACTCTCCTGAGGAACTGCCCAACTCTCTTCCAAAGGACTGCCCCATTCTACATCCCCACCAACAGTGGAGGAAGTTTCCAATTTCTCCACATCCTCATCAATACTTGTTATTGTCTGTCTTTTTGGTGTTAGTCATCCCAGTGGATGTTATCACTGGGGTTTGATTTGCATTTCTCTGAAAGCTAAACATCTATTGAGTATTTATTAATGTGCGGTTTGGTCACTTGTATATCTTTTTTAGAGATATGTCCGTTTTTCCATTTTTAAATTGGGTCATTTGTCTTTTTTTGCATTGAGTTACAAGTGTTTTTTATATATTCTAGCTACAAGTCCCTCATCAAATAGATGACTTGAACATTTTCTCCATCCTGGTCCCCATTCAGGGGACCACGTATAGGAGGTGTGTGCCCTCCTGTCCACAGTTTTGGCAAATCTGCATTCTGTGTGTCATCAGGAAACTAACATTACACGCACATTTATAGTCTGAATTCCCAAGTGCCAACTGTCATGTGCAGCTCAGGAAATGTGAGGGTGAGACCAGCAGAATATGCAGGACACATGGATCCTCCTACTGCTGTGGTCGACAAACTGCGCTCGTGAGCCACATGCGGCTCTTTGGCCCCTTGAGTGTGGCTCTTCCTAAGCCTTAGGAGTACCCTAATTAAGTTAATAACAATGTACACACCTATATAGTTTAAGTTTAAACAATTTGGCTCTCAAAAGATATTTCAATCATTGTACTGTTGATATTTGGCTCTGTTGACTAATGAGTTTGCCGACCATTGTCCTAGTACATGCTATTTCCACACAGCAGCCAGTGTTCTTTCTAGAAGATGCTAACCATGCCACTTTCCTCCTTGATCCTTCAATGCCGCCCCTACCTGTTCTCTCAATGAAGGCCCCACCTCCCACCTCTAGATCTGACACTCTGCCAGGCTGTCCCCCATCTGTTTGAGATACTCTCACTAGCCCCTACATGATTTCTGTGAGTCTTGACTCCAATGTCACTTACACCGGGGACCTTGTAGGCAGACCCTCCAAAGTCCCCCCCCCCCATTATCTCCCTATGGTTTAACAATGGCTCCCTCATAACTTAGCCTCAAAAAGGTGGGTCCTGAAGACCCCTGACACAGGGCTGGCACACAACAGTCATGCCCAGGGCTCATAGAAGGAACCCTCTGTGGCTGAGCCAGCCCTTAAGACAACATTGCATGGAGCACCTGCAGTCTAACATGTTACACACACACACACACACACACACACACACACACACACACCAGGCCAGACCAAGTCCAGGAGTTACTCACCTTACCTCACACACATCCTGTGCAGACAACAGGGGCTGAGCTTCCCCCACACTCTCCTGTTATTTAGGGGTACAGGTAGGGAAGGGTGAGGTCATGAGTGCTCCCAGCCAACAGATGATCCTAAGGCGCCCCAAATTATAATCAGCAAACCAGTTGAGTTCCTGTTCCTAGCCTAGACCCAGACACAAAACATGCACAAGACAGTACACAAAACCCAGGAAGGGTCCCTGGCCAAAATTAGCAGCGCACAATACCTGAGAAATGCTGGACCAAAATCAACCCCCATGTCCCCAAAACTAACTGATGGACAGACCACACCTGGAGCAGCAGCGCTGTCACATCCAGAACTTTCTGTGGTCATGAACATCCTATCTTTGTGCTGTCCTTTCCAACACAGTAGCCACTTGGCTCCAGAGCACTTGAAATATGCGTCGCCACACAGTGCAGCTCTGGATCCAACTATCAATCTATAGGAAACAGAGGGCAGAGGGATACGTTGGATGATGCCATAGAGGTGACGCAGAGACACAAGCCAACCCCAGGGACTGCCAAGCCAGTTTCTTCAACAGAGTGCACAAGAGGGGTAAGATGAAAGGGAAGCCTATCCACCAGCAGAGGTCTAAAAGACACCAATTGCCCTGGCTGGTGAGGCTGCTGATTGGAGTGTCGTCCACAGACTGGAAGGTCTCAGGTTTGATTCCGGTCAGGCACATACAGGGCTCAGAGAGGAGATAACTCATGGATGTATTGATGTATCGCTCCCTCTCTAAAATCAATTAAAAATAAAAATTAAAAAATGAAATAAAAAAGACTACCATTTTTAAAAAAGAAGACACCAATTAATTGCACTGTGTGGGTCTTATTTGGATCCTAATTCAAACTACTATAAAAAACTGAGACGCCCTAGCCCAGCGGTCGCCAACCTTTTGGACCTCATGGACCACCAGTGGTCCGTGGACCACCAGTTGATAACCCCTGCCCAAGCCAGCTTGGCTCAATGGACAGAGTGTCAGCTTGTGGACTGAAGGGTCCTGGGTTTGATTCCAGTCAAGGGCACATGCCTGGGTTGTGGGCTC
>NW_006290307.1:48872-68660 GCF_000327345.1 Myotis davidii
CAAGGAATTACTCACTGTTGCAAGTATAATCATGGTGTTGCCATACACTCCAAAATTTTTATAGATCAAAGAATAGGATGCTAGAATTTGTTTCAAAAAGGGTGGTGGTGGTGAAGGACAGATCAGGCCACAGAGCAGCGGGTCCCTGAGGTTCACCAGGCTATTCTGCCTACCTCTATATATGTTCAAATTCTCCATGATAAAGCTTTGCAATTAAAGTAGCAGCATTTTGCTGAGTGATGTCACCATTTTCAGGCTGCTTGGTTAACCTAAGAAAGGCTGGGAGCTTCGGGAGCCCACATGGGTCAGACTCTCACCCAGGTCCTGCCAAGGGGTCTCAAATAGAGGGTGGCTGCAAGACATTGATAAAGAGGCACCAAGCCTCCCAGAAGAGGCTGCTGGGTCCCCTGCACATCCACACCCTCGCCCAGAAGGCTTCCTGGCTTCTCCAAGTTCAGCCCTTCTCCCTTGGAGAAGAGAAGGCTCATCTATCTCCCTCTCCCTGAGGAGGGGATTTGCAGGGTGGATAGGCAGAATGGCTGGGGCAGCCCACAGAGTGCAGATGGGTTGCCAGAGGGTGCCTCACCTTCTACACCCAAGGGTCCAGTCTCCCTTGAGTCCTAGCCCTCAGCCTTCTGGAAATCTCCCAGAAGCAGCTTGAGGGTGTAAAGAAGAGCATGAAGTCTCCTCTATTCCCCATCCACCTGCCTCCAAGGGTCCTGTCACACACACTCAGAGTGGCCAACAACCCTGGAATTCTGCCAGGTCAGGTCAGGCCAGATGCCAGCTCCCAGGACCTCCAAAGCCCAGGAGCAGAGCCTAAGGTGACACATGCAAGGCAACAGGCCTGGGCCCCATCACTGTCTCCTAGAGCCTCCTGAGCATGGGCCCTGCTGCTGTCCTTGGACCCACCAGCATTGTTTATTCCCTGGATAGTTCCCAGAAGCCGGCTGGGACTAGCCAGCAGAAGCCAGGCCAAATCCCTAGCAACTCTCATCCCACCAGGGGTTAAAGTAATCTCACCACAGCATCAGGAAACAAGGGACAGGGTGGGTCCTATGCAACTCTATGAGCGCTGGTGGCAGACAGGAGGCTCATCTCCACAGAGACAGCAGAGATGGCAAATGCTTTAGTGGTCATGAAGCAAGACAATAGGCCCAGAGCAGCCCCCACAGCTCCTGGCTGGTCCTGGAAAACCTGCTCTTCTCCCACACCCAAGTCCACCTGGCAAAGCCCCAAGAACATCTGGACTGCTCAGGAGAAGCACACACCCCAACATCCAAACACTGACCATCAGACCCCCTAATTAAAGGTGGCTGGAGTCACCCAGGGAACAATTTTACAAAACTGAATGCCAGAGCCCACCCCCAGATTTAACAACCTTTGGCCAAGGAGAGATGGAGTCCTGCCTTAGTGCCTGGAAGTGCCCAATAAATCCACACAGGACCATAGGGATGTGGATCAGCAGGCCCTGAGCCTCCCACACCCCCAGGGAAAACTGTCTGCAAATCTTGATCCCCTGCAACCTTTTTATACCAACTCTGGATCCTGAGCACCTCAGTCAAACCCAGCTCTGCCACGTACTGGCTATTACTTGGTATTTGTGCTTGGACAAGATGCATCACCTGCATCTCCATTTTCTTGTCTGTAAAACGGGGGTCTTCACTGTACCTTCACCTCAGAGGGTTAGGGTGAGGGTTAAGCATGACAACCACCACCAGAGCTTGGCACAGGACCCCACTCAATGCAAGCTCTCCATAAAGGCTGACTCATTACTACTTCCAAAATCCAAACCTGACAGCTCTTTGGTGTTTTAAACCTCACCACCTTCTGTTGCTAGAATAACATCAGAGCCCTAGACAGGACACTTGAGGCCCCTCAGGAACCCTGCCCATGTTGCCTCCATTCCCTCACACTTTCCCTGCAACTGCAACACTGCAGCTACACACAACCAAGCCCAGCTTCCAGGTCTCTAGACCAGGGGTACAGAACATCCAGCTCTCCACCCAACTGTGAAATCATTTGGTCTGGCCCTGCCAAGGCACTAAGGGTGAGTTAATTAAATGTTTGACCAAAGATAGCTAGGCTAATTTTTAGGTTGATAATTTTATAAGGCCCTGGAACGATGTTATAAATATGCAAATGACCCTCAGCAGAAAAAATTTTCCCCACTCCTGCCCTAGACCCACCTTCCTGCCCACCCTTAGGTTTCAGGCCAATTCTTACACATCCATCAAATCTTTGTCCAGACACCCCTCCTGGGAACCCTTCCCTGATATCCCACATAGACCTCTCCACCTCCTAGCTTCCCTTTGGGCTCTAAGGTGCTGGGTATCTGCCCGGGAAAGATATTTTTTAATAAATTAAACATAGAGAATAAGCATGACATAAACTAAGCAATCATACAATACATCATCTGTATTGCATGATTACCACACCAACTCAAGTCTCCTTCCATCACCATATATATTTTTTAATTTTAATTGGTTTTCAGAGATAGAGGAAGGGTGAGGGAGCAAGAGAGAAACATCAATATGAGAGCATAACATGGATGGGTTGCCTCCTTCACACCACTTACCTAGGAATTGAGCCCTCAAGTTGGGCATATGCTCTGACCCAGAACCAAACCAGCAACCGTTTAGTGCAAGGGTCGATGTTCAACCAACTGATCCATATAGGCAAGGGCACCATATATTTCAACTATTTTTTTAATTAAAAATAAAAATGGCATTTATTTGCCAATGTTATTTTATGCTTTATTAATAAAAAATAAATGAATTAAGGAATCAATATTCATTTAGAATTTCAAAATTATTTGCTGTTTCAAAACCTAACTACAGTGGAAGAAGTCAAAGTAGTGGGACTGTGGTCACCACCTTTCTTGTGAGAATACATCACCATATGTCACTCTCTAACTTACACGTCCAACATTTCTGTTGTTACGTCACCAGCAGGAAGCTACATAAACCTATTCAACATTCTTAAAACCCCTCCTAACAATATGGCCCTGATTTCAGAATTCTATACTTTGATCAGATACTTAAAGGTTAAAATCATATTTCTGAATAATTTTTTCTTCAATAGTTATATTAACAAAGTAATAAAATGAGAGAGTATAGAACACATTATTAAATTGCTATTATAATTTTAATATCCACAGAATTTGAAATGAAAAACAAAGCATATATTTTTTAAATAATTTTTATTTCTTGAAGTATTACAAAGAGTATTGCATATGTTTCCTTCCACCCCCCTTGACACTCCCTTGGCCCCCACCCCCCAGTGTCTTGTGTCCACCAGTTATTCCTATATGCATGCATATAGGTCCTTTGGTTGATCTCTTAACACCCCCCAAACCCTCCCCAGACTCCCCACTGTAGTTTGACAGTATGTTCAATGCTGCTCTGCCACTGCATCTACCCCGTTAATCAGTCTATACTGGTCCCCATTATCTGTCCCAACCTCACTGGAGCCATCCTGACCTCACTGGGGCCGTTTCAACCTCACCGGGGCCGTCCCGACCTCACCCGGGTCGTTTCAACCTCACTGGAGCCGTTTCAACCTCACCGGGGCCGTCCTGACCTCACTGGTGCCATTTCAACTTCACCGGGGCTGTGCTGACCTCACTGGGGCCATTTCAACCTCACCAGGGCCATTCCAGCTCCAGATGCCATCCCAACCTCACTGGGGCAGTCTCGACCTCACTGGGGCCATCTTGACCTTTCCGGGGGCATCCCGACCTCACTGGGGCCATCCCGTCCTCACTAGGGCTGTTCTGACCTCACCGGGGCTGTATCGGCCTCACCGGTGCTGTCCCGACCTCACCGGGGCCGTCCCAGCCTCACCGGGGAAACATAAAGTTTGGCACTCTGTCCCCTGCTGGGCGGCTCCCCACCAGACAAAATCTCTAGGTGTTCCTGGTGGCTGAACATCCAGCACACCTGCTCGGACTTCGCTCTCCACCAAGTGCACAGACAGCCCATCTGCTGTTTCCCAGCGTCCCACGCATGACTGGAACCGGTGGGCGTGCTTGTGCTCCTGCTGGTATGGCAGTTCCACATCTAAGGACCAGCCAGGACCAGCCCCGGCCTGCCCCGAACCCAATTCTGCCCCCTGAGTGCATCCCTCCCAGATGCGAGGAGCCAAAATCTGCAGCCTGCTGGGTTGGGCTCTGTACTTGGCACCTCTGCACATCCTACTCAATCTCAATGCTCTTCTTTCTATGCGGGGAGTTGAAATCTGCAGTTTGTTGGGTTGGGCTCTGTACTTGGTGTCTCTGCACATCCTACTCAGTCTCTATGCTCTTCTTTCTTTCCTTCCAGTTGTAGAGCTTCCACTGGGCCAGCTTTCCCATGGTTCCATATGATAGCTGTTTGTCCTATAGTTGGTAGTTCTGATGTTGTTGTAGGAGGCAGCATGCACAGGTCTGTACCTTACGCTGCCATCTTGGTTCTCCTGGGTCTGTTTCTTGAGTGTGTTGAGGAGTTGAAGTCTGCAATTTGTTGGGTTAGGCTGCAAAAGTGCAGGTGGGTCTTTTTGTGCCCCTGGCACAGCTTGATTAGGGCTGTGATTAGGGCTGGGTCTCGGGGAGTCGCCAGGGTGGAGCAAATAGCAATGGCGTCTCCATGGCTCCTCACCTCTCTGGGGCTCTGGGACTTCGCGTCCCCCAGTGCTGGCGAGCAGCTGCGTGCCAGAGCCTCCCTCACTTTCCGACCACTGCAAGGCCATGCTGCCTCTCCCCGTGGGGCCTGGGGCCTCAGAGACTCTCCCCGAGAAAGCCTAGAGGATTAGAGAGTTTGTAAAAGCACAGGCGTTTCCTCTTGTGCCTCTGGCACAGCTTGGATGGGGATGTAAATTGAGTAGGGCGGCGTTTCAGGGAGTTGCCATGGGGGAGCAAATAGCAATGGCTGTGTCTCCACAGCTCCTCACCTCTTCAGGACACCGGGACTTCGCGTCCCCAAGTGCCAGTGAGCAGCTGCGTGCCAGAGCCTCCCTCACTTTCCGACTGCTGCAAGGCTGTGCTGCCTCTCCCCGTGGGGTCTAGGGCCTCAAAGATCCACCCCAAGCAATCCGATTGAAAAAAACCGGACATCCAGTTGCAGCCCACCTGGCGTGCGACTGTGTACCTCTGTTTTTGGTGCCTCTGTAGCTCCTACTCAGTCTCACTGCGCTTCCTTCTCTCCTTCCAGTTGTAGAACTTCCACTGGGCCAACTTCCCCATGGTTCTGAATGGTGTTTGTTTGTCTTATAGTTGGTAGTTTCAATGATGTTGTGGGAGGTAGCCTGAACAGGTGTACTACTCCCTATGCCACCGTCTTTGATCTCCAAAGCATATATTGATAACAAGATAACAAAACACATTAAAAGTTGAGAACCAGGAGATCCAAGATGGCATGTAGGTAAATGCTTCTACTCACCATCTCCCACAATCACATGAAAATTACAACTGAAATACAGAACAACCAACATCCATAACTGCCTAAAAGCTGGCTGAATGGAAGTCCTACTAGAAAAGTAAAGAAGGAAGCACATTGAGACTGGAGGGGGGTGGTGAGTGGAGGTGCAGAATGGGTTGGACTGACACCCAGTGTACCGCCTTTTTTAATTGGGAGGGAAATCATCTCTGCAGAAGCCCCACTTGAGGATCAACGGGTCCCAGCCCCACACCAGACCCCCAGCACAGGATCCCAGAGATGGGAAGAGAAGTCCCTATAACTATGGGCTCTAAAAGCCAGTGGGGAGTGGGGATCAGTAGCACAGAGGCTACTGGAGACTCAGCAGTTCCTATTAAAGGGCTGGCACATGAACTGAACTTACAAGGTCCCACTTCCTCTGAGCTCCAGCAGCAAGGCTAGGCTCTGGGGGACATAGACATATAAGATGAGTAACTAGATTCTTTGGCATCAGGACAGCAACTCAGGGACAGCTTCCTTCTACACAGATGTGCTCACCGGGGTCATTTTTCCTATGCTCGGACCTCCTCTGTCACATGGCTAACTGGCAATGATTTCTGTTTGCTCCACCCTGGTGATTCCCTGGAACACTGCCCCATCCAATTTTCAGCCCCACCCAACCTATTTGCAGTAGCTTTTGCATATGAATGACCTGTCCTTGCACAGGTTTCTGACTTTTCTAAAATCTCTCAAACAAGCTGCAACTGTATCAGGGAGGCCTAATCCTATCAATAAAGGGTCCACTATCTGGCACTGGCACAACCCTGCCTTGCTTCACAACTGGGTCTTGCCTGGGGACTGCCAAACCCAAGGCAAAGAGGAGGAATTTGAAGATCTCTGTGTAGTTCCTGTTGGGTGGCCTTAGACAGTGGCTAACTTTACACCTCCCTGGAGACCCAAGAATAATTGCACCCAGTGGTCAGTGTTAAACCATAGCAGATTACAACTCTACCTATCCATAAGTGCCACACTTCAGTGAGCATCAAAGCCACACTGAAGCAAGTCCTGCTCCATAGGGGTGTCTCCCACAAAGCAGCTCTCCCACTGTAATCTCAGCTGGACTTCACAGCCAATTGGCCTGGAGGTCAATTCCTCCCAGTGACACAAACAGCAATCAAGTCTCAACTACAACAAGACTGTGCACCCAGCCCACAAGTGGTGCTCCTAGAATATCCAGCTCAAGTGACTGGGGAGGCTAAGCCATGGAGTCCTAAAGGGCGCCTAGTACACAAGGCCATTCTACCAACTCAAGCAGATATAGCAGCTTTACCCAATATAAGGAAAAAAAAGAAAAAAAAACGCAGGGGAGCAGCCAAAATGTGGAGACAAAGAAACATGTCACAACTGAAAGAAATGGAAGAAAGCAAACTACTGGATATAGAGTTCAAAACCACAGTTTTAAGGATACTCAAGAATCTTCTAGAAATTTCCAAGAGACTTAATGAGACTTTCAAGTATCTTAGTGAGAAAGAAAAAAAAAAATTGGAAAAGGACCAGTCAGAAATTAAGCATACACTGACTGAAATAAAGAATATAAAGGATTCAACAGTAGAGTAGAGGATTTTGAGATTCAAATAAATTATTTTAAATATGAGGAAGCAAAATAATCCAACCAGACGAGCAAAAAGAAATAAGAATCCAAAAATATGAAGATAGTGTAAGGAGCCTCCAGGTCAACTTCAAGCATACCAACACTTGTATTACAGAGGTGCCAGAAGAGAAAGAGCAAGATATTGAAAACATATTTGTAGAAATAATGACATTTCTCCTACCTGTTGTAAGAAATAGACTTATAAGTCCAGGAAGCACAGAGAACCCCAAACAAGAGGCACTCAAAGAGGACACACCTAAACATGTCATAATTAAAATACCAAAGGCTACAGATACAGAGAGAATCTTAAAAGCAGCAACAGAAAAGCAGTTAGTTACCTACAAGAGAGCACCCATATGACTGTCAGCTGATTTCTCAAGAGAAACCATGCAGGCCAGAAGGAAGTGGCAAGAAATATTCAAAGTGATGAAGAGCAGTACCTACAAGCAAGATTACTCTACCCAGCAAAGCTATCATTTAGAATTGAAGGTCAGATAAAGAGATTTACAGACAATAAAAAGCTAAAGGAGTTCATCACCACCAAAACAGTATTGCATGAAATGTTAAAAGGTCTTATATAAGAAGAGGAAGGAAAATAAGAAAAAGATAAAAAATATCAGCAATAAAAAAGACAATAAATATCTATCTATCAACAATTGAATCTAAAAATCAAAATAAATGAATAAGAAATCTAATGAACAGAATAAACTGGTGAATAAAATAGAAACAGAGGCATGAAAATGGAACAAGCTGACAATTCTCAGCAAGAAAAGATTAAACAAATATCTTATATGCATATATGCATTACATATGGACACAGACAATAGGGTGGTGAAGGCCTAGGGCTGGGAGGGAACCTGATGGAGGGGGACAATCAGGGGAAAAAGAGGGACACCTGTAATATTCTCAACAATGAAGATTTTTTCTTTAAGTTGAGAACCAAAAAGGTGTTAACAGTCATTCTTCAAGTATTTGGTGTATATCTGCCTTAAAAGTTAATATTGATAACTTAAGAATAATAGTAATTTTATTTAAATACATTTCTTTGTTTTATGTTTTACTTGACTTCTGAAATATATATGTCCTGTGATTTTTCTACTCCAGATGAATAAAAAGCATATATATTTTAGATGTAGAAGCAAGGGTTTGCTAATTCCCATCAAAATATTTTGTTGGATTTTTGAATGATTTTATATATTGAAAAACCCATTTTAATTTTTACTTCAACATAGTGAAAATACATTCAAAAGGTAATCCTATATAATAAAAGCCTAATATGCAAATGTGCCCTCAGCTGGGAGTTTGATCACTCACTATGACGTGTGCTGACCACCAAGGGGTGGTATGGAACATGGTGGGCATCAGCAATGCAGCGCTGGCAGTGGGCTGCAGTGGAGTTACTGCTGACCCAATGGGATCCTGACGAGAGTGTCAGTGCAGTGGGATTGTGGAGCAGTTGAGTGGGCAGTGCCAGGCCAAGGCAGGTGCAAGCAGGGGCCTGATCACCCGCCAATCACCCTGAAGATGGCGACCAGCAGTGGTGGCAGTGGGTGGGGCTGCTGCCCAGCTCCCAAGCACTGAGGGAGCTGGGTGGAGGGAGGAGCTGGCACTCACCAATCGCCCTGCAGATGGGAACCTGTGGCCGGCAGGCCCTGATCACCCAATCGGGCCTAGGCCCTGGGCTGGGCTGGGGAACTAGGAGTGGGTGGCAGTGACCAACCTTCCATGGTGCCTGGAAGGGGGACTGCAACTGTTAGCCAGCTACCTGGGGGCGGGAGTGATGGTGATGGAGGTGTGGTGAGAATGCGGGGTGTCCGCCAAGCTCACTCCTTCTGCTACCCTTCCCTGGGATGCCAAGGCTCCCGTGCCGGGGAAGCCCCCATGTTTAGGTGCCAGGCACCCACAAGGAGCCCACTCCACACCCACGTGCCCTCTTTTGAGCTAGCAGGGCCACAGCCACTGGGACTGCAGAGGCCGGTTGGACTCCCTATGAGTTCGTGCAGAAGCCAGTCTGTGAGGCTGGCTGGGAGAGAGAGCGCTGCCAGTCTGGCTTCCATGCAGCACTGCTAGGCGGCCCAGAGGCCGATGCTGCACCCCAACCCACGGCATCCAGCCATGCTCATCACATCACTGTGTGGGGACTCTGACACCATAACTCAGGCAGAGGGGGATAAATGGGGGCCCAGAAGCCCAGGTGCTGCCCAGGGCCCAGAGGTCAGCTGGGATCTGCCCTTACATGCCAGATGCTCACGCTTCAATCACAGGCCAGGCCTAGGGACTGCGCCCTGCATGAATTTCATGCACTGAGCTTCTAGCAGTAACATAATCTTAGATTCAAATGAAGAGGTTTCATCACTAGGCATTCTACTTTTCTCTTCTTTGACCTATTTAGAATACATAGAGGGTCAACTCTTAGAAAGTTCCAAGAGCTTGAAGAGGGTTTTATTTTGTTTTTAAATAATTTTACTAAATAGATAGGTCTTTGTATATATTATTTTTAATCCTCACTGGAGGATTTTTTCCCCCATTGATTTTCAGAAAGAGTGGAAAGGATGTGGGGAAGGGAAAGCAAGAGAGAGACATATAGATTGGTCGTCCCTCTAGAATAGATACCATGACCCTTTGGTGCACAGACCATACTCTAACCACTGAGCAATGCCATCCAGGGCTTGAGGAGGTTTTATTTAAAAAAAAATCCACAATTTTTGAAATGGTCAATATTAGGTATATCATTTTCAATAATAAAGTACTTTGCTTTCTCCTTGGTATTATACCTTTACTAGAGGCCTGGTGCACAACATTCACGCACTGGGGCGTGGGGGGGAAGGTATCCCTCAGCCCGGCCTGCACCCTTTTGCAGTCTGGGAGCCCATGGGGGTTGTCGAACTGACAGCTTAGGCTTGTGGGAGCAGGCATAAGCCGGCAGTTGGACATCCTTAGTGCTGCTGCAGAGGCAGGAATGGCTCCTACCACCGCCGCTGCGCTTGCCAGCCAAGAGCCCGGCTTCTGGCTGAGCGGTGCTCCCTGTGTGGGAGCGCACTGACCACCAGGGGACAGCTCCTATGTTGATCGTCTGCCCCCTGGTGGTCAGTGAGCATCATAGAGACCAGTCATTCTGCCATTCTTCGATTTGCTTATTACCCTTTTATTATATAGGATATATCTGTAAGGCCAAATGTTAAAAATATACAAATATTAAAATCTAGTTCAAATATTAAAATCTAGTAAATCTCTGGTTAAAAATTTTCTCAATTAATACAAGTAATCAGTGACTTGTTTTAAATAATATCACAAAAGAATTATTTTTTTCGTTCAGTAACAATATCTTTATTGCTTCCTTCCTAAAACAGTAAAAAAAAATTTCAAAAACTAAAATTATCCTGTAATTTTATAAAATAATCAATGGGTAAGCCCCTGAGCCTCTTTCTAATAATATGTAGTGGTCATTTGCCTTAAAAGACTCAGTTTCTGTGTTTTGAATAAAAATGTACTCCTGGTTTTTAAAAGGAAAATCTATCTGAAACTCACTCTACATTCTTTATTCTTAGTCCAACTTTCAACAGAGATCTAATGGCAAATTGAATCACTATTTCACCCTCTCTTCATTATCATATTTAATCTCTTAAATTGGTTTCAATATTTCTAAGTTAAATTTAGAAATTTTCAATATATGATCATTCAAATATGACCAACCTAACTGGTATAAGCTAATTTGAGATAAAAGAAGTGCCATTCAAAATTTTAAAAAGTGATAAGTACATATTCTTTCAGCGTATCCCCATAAGCTTATGTCACTAGGAATGGATGATTTCCATTTAAAATAGACTGTTTTTTATATAATTACATTTTCAATATACATGAATGATTTGTTTTTCTAAACTTATTTGTGCTATTACTTATTTACAGTAAAAGGTAATTCTTATGATTTCAGACTTTTTTTCAAAGTTCACATTCCATGGTATTACATTAACTAGTTTAGAACACTGTGTAATACTTGTATTTACTTATAACATATATTCTCAGGAACTTAGGTTACAGAAATATAACTAATATTAATTATTACAGTGCTTACCATGCTTAATTAAATAAATCTCTATTTGTAAAATAAGGAAAAATATGTGTGACTGCAAATTTCAGTTTTAAGAGAAAATGAATGTATTTTATACTAGTTCAAAGATACAAGGAAAGCCCTAACTGGTTTGGCTCAGTGGATAGAGCATCATCCTGCGGACTCAAGGGTCCCAGGTTTGATTCCAGTCAAGGGCATGTACCTTGGTTGCGGGGCACATCCCCAGTAAGGAGTGTGCAGGAGGCAGCTGATCGATGTTTCTCTCTCATCAATGTTTCTAACTCTCTCTCCCTCTCTCTTCCTCTCTGTAAAAAATCAATAAAATATACAAAGATACAAGGAAAAACTGTATCTTGTGTATTATCTAATAGGCCCTCCAGAACTAAAGACCACAGGAGGTAAGGCTAACAAAATTAATATGCAAAGAAACTCAACACTAGGGACCTATAATTTTTCTTGCAAATGGTTGTTCTTTAAGGATGAAACAACACAAGACAATATCAATTTCTTTCTTTTTTTCCAAATAGATAAAGCTCTTTAAAAAAATTTACACATGACAACAGGTGGGAAGAATCTAGACAAGTGGATATTCAAAGTAGGGGGAATCCAAATTTGATTTGCCTACCATTTCACAAACTAATTTGAATTCATTGATATGTCTTTAAAAAAACAACTTGGGAAGATATATTTAATTAATAAAGAATTGGCTATCTGTCAGATTTGAAGTAAACACTTCGTAAACTTGGTGAGCTATTATATATTTATAAATATGAAAAGGTCTACAAAAATAATGTCAGTGGAATTTATAAACATGAAAGGGTGTACAAAAATAATGTCAGTGGAATTTAACTTATAAAAATATTTATGAGCACATTATCTGTAATTATTTGTTGGTGGAATTTAACTTATTAAAAATATTTATGCCCTATCCGGTTAGGGTCAGTGGATAGAACATCCGCCTGCGGACTGATGAGTCCCAGGTTTGATTCTGGTCAAGGGCACATGCCAGGGTTGCAGGCCCAATCCCCAGAAGGGAGTATGAAGGAGGCAGCCGATCAAGGATTCTCTCTCATCATTGATGTTTCCATCTCTTTCTCCCTCTCTCTTCCTCTCTGAAATCAATAAAAATATATTTAAAAATATTTATGAGCATATCATCTGTAATTAATATAATATTAATTTGCTATTGATGACAAATAATCTAGGTAAATTAGTAAATAAACAATCTTCCCATTCATTTTAAGTATTCACTCTCCCCAGATATTTAAAAGGTCAAGCAGAAAATGATACATTAACATTTTAAACAATGCAATTTTCCTCAATCTTTAAATGAAGTAAATTAAGAACAATTTGCTTCTAGTTATGGCAATAGTTCATCTTTAAATGCTGTTTTCATATTTTTTTCTTAAGCAGTTAACAATATGTAGGCATTGTCTGTCATGTAGTAAAGAGCTTACTGTTATTCAAATATTTAAATGTATTCCTGTACCTGAGGAATAGTTTGGTGCTGTTCTATTTCTTTCCATTTAAAATATGTTAGTGTCAAACAAGCTTTAAAACTAACAAATCAGTCCAGTATAATTTGAAATTTAAAAATCTGAGCTTTCAAGAGAGAGAAAAAAATACAGTATGTCATTGAATATTTCATTTCTACTTTCTCTCAAAATTTGATTTTCTGATGTGTCCAAAAACTGATCTGTTGTAACAAGATAAAATAAATCATATGCTAACAACACTAAGGGTAGGGAACAAAATCTTATGCCTTTTGATTGTGAATTCTTGTGTGAATAAATAGTCAAATTTAATTGTCTGATGAACTACATATTAAAGACCATTTCATAGAGCAGATTTAAAGATTTGTTGTTTTAAAAATTGGCTTTAAAATAATTGATACCACTGCTATTGAAACATAATATTTTTCTAGATGTAACAGAAATATATTTTAATTTTGGTAGTCTTACTTATGAATTCCTAATAAAAGTATTAATATACTAGAATAATGTAGTGTAATGTCATTCTTTACAATAGTATACTAGAAAAGTCTAAAAGACTCATACCCCAGGGAAGAATTGGTGCTATCAATTTAAAGTGTTTAATATACATTTATTTAAATATGAAGGTGCACTTTGCCCAAGGAATGAATATTTAAATTGACAGACTAATAAAATTCCTAAGTATTATAGTCATTTTCCCCATTTACTTATTAGTCATATTTTAAAATCATTCACTTAGAGACACTAGAAAAGGCATGTAAACTAATTGTTCAGGGATACAATAATTATTTAAAGAATTAAATATTAAATCTATGGCTATCTTCTTTTTCATCATCAATATAGAGTTTTGATCTTTAGTCTTCCTACTCAGAGCAATAAAGTTCCTGGATTAATGACTCCAAATAAATGGTTCCATAAATAGAAATAAACACAATATTTTAAATAAATAATATATATGATTAACATTACATAAAACTGTTCAAAGGTAATATCCAAATTTCAAACTAAAACTATCTTAAACTAAAAACCAATAGTGTTTTCTTATAAAATTATAAAATGTTTTAGAGAACTAATATATAAAAACAAATTATCTTGTATAGAAACATTTTAAATAGTTGAAATTTCACACATTATGCTTTACTCTATTTTCAAAATTTATGAACCTTGATAAATTTAATTGTAGACATCATAAAATTGAATTACTTCTCATGTAATCAAATTAGGTACATTATTTGCTGCAGTTATAAATATGGAAATCCAGTAAAGAAACTATTTTCAGCTTTTATAAGTAAACAGTTACAAATCCATTTTCTTTGTGTTTTGGGAAATGAGGAAATTGCCCTAAAGAGTAAGTAGAAATTTTAAATAATTCACTACTTTAACATGTATCATTTATATGCTTTACTTTGTCCTCACCAAAAGTTATCTATTCATCAGCCAAAATCTACTCAAGTATCTGCAATATATATGTGATACATTTCTATACTACTTGTAACCTAAATTCTTCCTGAAATCTAGTGGAATTGCCAATGTGGAACATTTCAACCAGTTACAGTGCCCCTTTCCACTTTTTATCTATTTAGAAACTCATGGCTAAAAAATACACATGCACCCACACATGAACACACATTCACACACACACACACAAACACAGAGTAATGCTAAACGCTTAGGGATTGCTGAATGGTAATACCATTGGGTAAACTCAGCCTGCAGAAGGATTGGCTTTGGCCTCAGGAGGGTTTTAAAAATTCTCAATTTGCTTGCATCTAAGCAGGAATCCCTGGTTGGTCAATTTATTACAAGCCCATCATTTCCTGTGGGCTTATGTTTGGCACAGTTCACACAGTGCCAGGTGCATGCCATTATTTGAATTTGTTACCCTTGCTTTGGCCTGGCAAAGTATTATGTTCTCACAAAAAGATTGGACTCTCTTGACTTAGAAAAGCCCATTGTTTTCACTCCATTCTTTCTATGGACATTTCTTAGATTTTAAAATTATCCATTACTTCTTCCTAACCCTGAAGGTTGTCACAGTATGAAGACAACTTTACTTTTATTAATCTGCAACGTAGTTACCACAATCTGTTCAAAACTACCAACCACCCTAAATAAAAGAAACCAAAAAAGGCAGTTCCATGTGGAAATATAATTTATTACCGTGTAACAACAGAAAAAGTAAATTCTAAAAGATATTATATGTCAATTATTTATCAACTAGAACATTAAATTGTTTTTTCCTTCAATAGAAAATATTAATAGCCATTTTTCATGTTGGAAGCAGTCAAATATTGTTCTCTTGATAAAGAAGCTTTTTTGTTATACCATAACATCGTGTACTATCGAAAATTTTATGCTGCACTTAACAAAATAAATTCAGGAGTGCTTCAAAGTGTCTTTTGTTTTGCTTTTTATTGGTTTTCGTTTTTATATTTTCCTATAGGGACTTGAAAAGTCACAGGGAATAATTGTAAAGCACTTTAACATGCAAAAATAAAGATGTTAAAATCACAAATCACAACTTTGCATAGGTATGCTCATAGAATTCAAATATTACTGATCTTTTCAAGCCTTTAAAAATAATTTATATTTGCATATAGCTTAAACTACTTATTTTATAATTCTGAAATATATTTTAAATTTTTCTGAGGACTATCAGACTTTTGTATTACATAAACATGCGCACACATCACACCACAGTTTTATAGAGAAACTACAAAAAAGTCAGTATATTTTGTTAAAAGTACATTGATAGATTTCATTATTTTTTCCAAATTCAAAGAAGAAATTGCCATGTTTAAACCATATTCATTTATAGCTGAGAATGCAGCATCCAATGCCTTTCTGGAATCATTTAGAATAAATGTGTCAAATCACAACAAAATTTGATTAAATAAATGTTATTGTTGGAACAGTGTCATTTTCTTTTGTGATAAATTCCATTGACTTGCTACTTACTTTTCAATTGATTTTATTTGCCAAATTGTATACCAAACTGTCCTATGGGCTTACTGAATATATGAGGGCTAACGAAAAATGTGCATAGTTTTAGCACCAACTTTGTAAATTGCCTTAATAATAGCTGGTATACTATAATAGTATTTTCTTTCTTTTTAAAAAAAAAACACGTTGATTTTTCAACTTTAATAGCTACCATATAATAAATGTAAATGTCTTTTGGGTGGGGGGTGTTTAGAAATCTGCTTTGTTTCTCACTATAGTAAGAAATAACTTAGGTAAAAGCACCTACTACAGTACCTGATACATAATTGGTGTATAATAAATCTTATTTTCTTCTTTACAGGCCAGATATAAAGCACATGCTTTTTAGGGCAGAAAAAAAAGTTCTGTTTAAAATAGCTGGCTAATCAAGTTTGCTTGCCCATCACTTCTTTGTTTTGTACTGACAATGTTTACCTACCATGGAAAGCACCCATTGGCATGCTTTATAACTAGGAGTTCTTTCGTATGGATCACGGTTAATTGTAAGGTGCAGTTGTAAGCCACCTGGATCAATTAACTCAACAGCACACACCTCAGAAGCTGCCACTTGCCTCTTTGAACGTCAGATCGGCATTTCAGTCTTTTTGTAAATTCTCATCCCAGGTTTCTCCCACTTTCAGCTTCTGAAGTTCCAACATTAGAAAATATAGAAAAACAACCCTGAGATCTTCTTCAGGCAGGCCTCTGGATTCCCACAAATTACATAACAAAACAAAATTATTTGGACGGTAAAAATAAGTTGGGAGCTAATTTCCTGCAACCTTGCCTATTGCTTCTACTAAAATAATTCACAGACATCTCTATTTCTGTTGTGGTGTTCTAGTCCTATAATAGTATTTTCAACCAGTACTTTTAATTTCTAGCTCATAAAGCCTTTTCATTGAACCCCAATGGTGTAGCTCTAAAAATAAGATTTAATTTTGTATATAATGTGGCCTAAATTAGCTTTGAAGCAATAGGAGAAACAAGCAGTTACAAAAGATATGCTAAAATTATTATAATTTGATATGAATTTCTGTAACAAAATTATTATTTCTATTGTAACACAATTTGTAGTGAAATTTTAAGTTTATTCAGAATACATAGTTTAAATTTTATTACTTTAAAACAGTGATAAACAGATGGAAAACCTTCATGGACATATAATAAGAAGAAACAATTTACCAAACATATTTACCCCATGCTCTTAAACTCCAAGATGGCCTTAAAGGTCAAAGATACTGGCAGAATATGTTTTGCCACACTAATTTTCTGCTACTTATTTGCTCATTGAGACAAAGCAAAGAAAATTCAATATAGTTCTTTGTTTCCTGATATTTGTATGTAAGGAATAAAATACTTCCTTTTGGTTGTATGGTGTTTTACAATTGGCAATGTTTATATTTGTGATTGCATTTTGCCCCTGTGAGAATGTTTATGGCAAATATTACTATCTCTATCTCATGGGTTAATAAGGTTAGTATCTTGCCCAAGATTAGCTTCTTAAAATGACTAACTCATATGCCAGGTACTCAGCATAATTTCAGAGATATGTAATAAAGTGACAATATTTAGTTCTAGGAAAAATTCAAGTTTATTTATAGAATTGGACAGTCAACTTTAATACACTATATTTTTTAGGTCACCAACCAATTCACATCAGTCACTAACAACATTTAAAGTCTTTTATAAATGTTTTATAACTTGTTCCTTTTTTTACATTTATAAAATGCAAAAGAGAAAACTATATTGAATAAGACATGGACATTCTGATTAAAGTGAATAATAACTATACAAATAGCTACACAATACAAGCATTTGATATTTGTTGCTCTATATTTTTATATTCAAGACACAGGTTTAGATAGAATTCTCTCCTAAATAAATTTTTATCTTAAAAATTAGTGAAGAAATATAAAATGTAGATTATTATTTTTAATGGCATTGCAGTTTTATTCCCTTTCTTTTTAAAGTTTGAGGATACTACTCTTTCATTTGTATTTTGTAGTCTTATACTTTATTATAAGAAACAGGCGGAAATGTAAGGAAGTGCTGCTGACTCTAAAAGACCAACCTCTCTGAAAGCTAATAAACTACACCGATTAACTGAAGCAATTTATTCCATATTTCAGCGTCTTGATTTCTACAACTATAACACAAAATATTAGAATATATAAATTCTAAGGGTCGTTTCCAGCTCAAGAATTTATACAAATGTATAAAAGAGGCTTTTTTCCCCTTCAGCTTTGTTACTTTTCAATATTTGTCAACTTAATTCATTCTTCCC
The DNA here is from genome assembly GCF_000327345.1 of Myotis davidii. Classification (NCBI taxonomy): domain Eukaryota; kingdom Metazoa; phylum Chordata; class Mammalia; order Chiroptera; family Vespertilionidae; genus Myotis; species Myotis davidii. Next base: position 66,748 of record NW_006290307.1, read on the forward strand.
TGAAAGGAAATTTTTATATTGTTTAACATAATCATATTTTGAAAATTAGTACACATAAAAAATGGATAATGGAAGGATAGTAAAGCATTTGAAAGTATGTTTATAATATTAACACTTAACAAGTGAGGGAGGGAATTTCCACATAAAAAGGAGGAAAGATAGGAGTGGGCAGTGGGTGGAGAGTGATTAACCAGGGAACTTATATGCTTACTAGAGGCCTGTTGCACAAAAATTTGTGCACTCAGGGGGATCCCTCAGCCCAGCCTGTGCCCTCTCACAGTCTGGGAGCCCTCGGGGGATGTCCACTTTCCAGAGGGGAGCAGGCCTAAGCTGCAGTTGGACATCCTTAGCACTGCTAAGGAGGTGGGAAAGGCTCCCACCACCACCGCTGTACTGGCAGCCATTAGCCTAGCTTGTGGCAGAGCAGCGCACTGACCACCAGGGGCAGCTCCTGCATTGAGCGTCTGCCCCCTGGTAGTCAGTGTGTGTCATAGTGACCAGTCATTCTGCTGGTAGGGTCAATTTGCATATTACCCTTTGATTATATAGGATAGAAGCCTGGGGCATGGGTGGGGGCCAGCTGGTTTGCCCTGAAGTGAGTCCTGGATCTGGGTGAGGGGCTGATAGCTGTTTGCAGGCTGGCCACATCTCCTTCAGGGTGGGGGGTCCTGCTGGGGTGCCTGGCCAGCATGGTTGGGTGGCAAATAGCTGTTTGAAGGCTGGCCATAGCCCCTTCAGGGTGGGGGCCCTCACTGGGGTGCCTGGCCAGCCTGGGTGAAGGGCTGATAGCTGTTTTCATGCTGGCCACACCCCCTTCAGGGTAGTGGTCACCCCTGGGTTGCCTGGCCAGCCTGGGTGAGGGGCTGAGAGCCTTTTTCAGGCTGGCCACACCGCCTTCAAGGTGGGGGGTCCTGCTGGGGTGCCTGGCCATTCTGGGTGAGGGGTTAATGGTTGTTTTCAGGCTGGCTAAACCCCCCAGCGGGGACCCTCACCCCATGAGGGTATGGCCATCCTGTGTGAGGGGCTGATGCCTGTTTACAGGCTGCCCACAGCCCCCAGCCACCCAAGCTCCCAGTGGAGGCTGGCTGGAAGCAGGTATCTGGGATTTATTAATCTTCTATAATTGAAACTTTGTTGCCTTGATGGGAGGCCACAGCCAGGCAGGGCAGGCAGGAAGCTTGGCTTCCTCCATCACCAGGGCAACCAAGCCTCCTGCTTGCTCCAGCTCCATGGCTGCTGGCTACCATTTTGTTTGGGTTAATTTGCATAGAGTCACTCTGATTGGCTGGTGGGTGTGGCTTAGTGCATAGGAGAGGTGCGGACAATTGGCATGTTTTTCTTTTATTAGACTAGATATGGACACAGACAATAGAGTGGTGGGAGGGGCAGGTTTGGGGTACAAGGGGTCAATGGGAAACAACAACAACAAAGGGGACATCTGTAATACTTTCAACAATAAAGAAAAATAATCTATAATAATTAGAGGGTAATATGCTAATTAGACTGGACATCTTCAGGACATCCTTCTGGACAAAGCCACAATGGCAGGGGCAAAGGCAGAGGCAGTTAGGGGGAATCAGGCTGGCAGGGGGGAGCAGTTAGGGGGTGATCAGATAGTCAAGGGAGGGCAGTTAGGGCCAATTAGGCCAGCAGGGTTGCTTTTAGGGGATGATCAGGCTGTCAGAGGCAGTTAGGGGCAATCAGGTTGGCAGGCAGAAGTGGTTAGGAGAGATCAGCAGGCAGGCAGGAGAGCAGTTAGGATCCAGTGGTCCCGGATTATGAGAGGGATGTCCTGGATTGGAGAGGGTGCAGGCTGGGCTGAGGGACCCACCCCATGCATGAATTTTACGCACTGGGCCTCTAATAACAATAACAATAACAACAATAATAATCCTATCTAATAAAAGAGAAAC
>NW_006290307.1:69613-75562 GCF_000327345.1 Myotis davidii
GGGATTGGGCCTTCCCTCTGCCACTAGGGAGCAAGTCTAAGCCAGCAGGTTGTTATCTCCCGAGGGGTCCCAGACTGCGAGAGGACACAAGCCAGGCTGAGGATCTCCCCCTCCCCCCCGAGTGCACAAATTTTTGTGCACCGGGCCTCTAGTAATAATAATAATAAATGTTTAATCTTAGTCAATAAACATCAGGAACATTGAAGTCTCATTTCTCTTAAAGGAACCAAAGATTTTGTCATGCTATCACACATAAAAATTAATCTAAAGTATAATATGAAAATAACCACAAATATGTTTAAAGCTGGCCACTGTTGTTGTATATACTATTTAAAGCAGGACCTGAGCTCAGCACCGGCCTGTGCAGGGCAGTTCCAACCCTGGAGAGAAACTTGCCCACTTGGGCCACATGGCACTATGGTAGCTCTTTAAATGTCTGGCTGGAGCTAACGACTAAAAAGTCTGACATAGTGTTGTTACCAATCATGGGGCTTTTTTTTTCCCCCTTAATCATTTTTTTTTTCAGGCTTGTCTTTAAGAGAACATTTAATTTGTTTAGTCAATGTGATGATGCTTTGGTCACATTTGGCAATGGGAATGATCTGGAAAGCTTAAAGGGAATACATTATGGTGCAATAAATTTAAGATGGAAGTATGTTTTTGTAAGTCAAGTTACTGTTCAAAATCTGCTTTTTCAGTCTGCTCTGTTAATACTAGGGTGGGTGGTCCTGAGGTCATTTCATTCCATCATCAAAAAGACAATCACTATTCCTGATGTGTCCTGTGTCTTTCCTGATGACCAAGTTTTGAGGGATTTTTCTTCTATCACCAAATTGATTTCAAAAACAAAAACCAAGCAATAACAACAAAAAAAGCAAAAACAAAAAACCTTAAGGTTTGTTTTATTTTAGTTTTCTCTTTCACCAATATAGGTATCAATTAGCAATAGTTGTTCATACTTATAAACTCCTCTGCAGAGGTTGCAGATTCCACACCTGAAATGGGATGGTGCATTCTCCCAGCCCTAGACCATGAAGAATGCATTCCTGATCTGCATGTGCATCCTTGGCTTCCTGAAAGATAAAGAGGGTTTCAGACATAAAGACTGGGAATTCACATGAAGGACAAAAACAAACGATGTGGTTCAAAGGATAGGTCGTTCAAAGAAGAGATGTGTTCCTGATGTTGTGCAGAAGATTGGAAGCATTCTCTACCCTGCAGAAGTTGCCTGAGAGCAACTACATCTTCCAATTTAGTGTTTCCATAAGTTATCTGACTCACAAGACTTTATTGTCAGAAGATGTGTTGCCTGGCAACAGCCTTACCATAGTGCTACTGACTTTTCTGCACTTCTAAAAATATGTTTTATTCATTAGTTGCCTTCCTTTGCTTATTTCTGTGAGTATACCCTCCCTTTCTGTATTAAATGCCACTTCTGATTGTGAACATTCCCTTTGTTTTTGCCATTGTTCTCTACTTATATATGTTCACATTCAGTCACAAATAAGAAAATCAAATGACCGAGCAGGCTATTTCCTGTGGGGAACAGTAACCATGGCTGAGAACTGTATTAGGTTATATAAAAGATGTTATTAGTATTTTAAAATGTTTTCTATAATTCAACTTACTTATAGGTTGAGAAAGAGAAAGAGACTCAGTTGGTAAGACCAATTCACTACTGGATTGTATTTAAAATTTCTCTCCATAACAATGAGCTTTGGCAATAGGAAAAAATGTATCAAATGAGGTGTTTTAGATTTCAGGTTGCCACAGGTTTATTTAACCCATACTTCACTGGGTAAAATATTGGTAATTTTATAACCAAGACCTTAGCATATCCTCCTTGCCCTCAAATGACAAAAGAATGATTGTCATTACACCTATAGAACTTGAAGTCTCAAAGAGGGTCTGAGTTTCCAGGCAATGATATAGACATTTAAGCTTCAATCATAAAATTCCCATCCTGAAATCATTTTGTTTAAGTGGTTTTTTCAAAGCCAAGAGTTACATTGCTTTGCTGGAGTCACACAACTGCCTAGTAACTCAGGTCATGAAATCACAGTCCCATGCTGCATTTTCGACATCATGTCTTCTTTCTTATGGTTTACAATGAGATTTTAAAAATATCATTTCTGAAGAAAGTCCAACACTATAGAAGAAGCAAATTTGACCACAGTAACTGCCTGATACACAGCCTCTCTGAGAAACCAAGAGATTCTACTTCTATTAGGATTCATTGTATAAAAACCAAAAAGACTAATATTTAGTACCTGTCACATGTCAGCACTACCTTATGTACCTATTTCATTCAGGCCTCACAACACAGAAGGAACACATTATTATAGCCATTTTACAGAAAAAGACTTTAAACATTTATTTGCTCAAATTCATACAACTAGCACATGACCCAGCTAGCATTTGCACCTGAGCATGTTACTGTGCCCTTCAAGAGCTCAGAGTGAGCATGTAAATATATATATTACCCAGTCTCCTCAGCACTGCCAGAGTACCCCAGTCCTAGGGGGGACGGCGGCTGAGAGCAGGCACCGTGAGGGACCTGGCGTAATGCTTGCTTCGTCGCCGTGGCGACAAGGCAAGCATCCCACCATGGCTGTGGAGAGCCTCTGGGCCTCGGAAAGCCTCTGAGCAGTGGGTGTGATGTGGCCAGGCCCCACAGAGAGCAGAGAACCATGGGGAGTGGGCCTAAGCCGTCAGGGCTCCTGGATTGTAGAGGGAACCCCTGAAGGCTACCAGATTGGAGAGGGTACAGGTCAGGCTGAGGGATGCCCCCCCCAAATGCACAAATTTAGTGCACAGGGCCTCTAGTATATCTATATATCCTTATTCTTTAGGTTTCTAGACTACCTGAGATGTCGGGGCCATCTGTAAGGGGTCCAAGTCTCCCCTTCCTCATTATTGTGGCTATTACATTTGTACATGAATAGTTTTTACATAAATAGTTTGGATTTTATGGCTGGAAAAAATTTGGAAACAACATGTTTGCTTAATAACAATTTATTTGACATACGATTTTTCAAACATTCATTCATTCATTCAGCAAGTATGTGCTATACAGAGGTTACTGCACCCCATCAGTGGAACATATTCATTAATAAGAAATGTTTGAATCCCATCTTCACTATGCTCACATTCTGATTAATGAAGTAGACAATTACCATGAGAGCCACATATAAGGGGAAATTAATCTTATGTTGGGGTCTTCTTAGGATGAGTAAGAGTTAGCTAATGCTCTGAGACAGAAAGAAGAACAGTGATTTTCAGAAGCTAAAAAAGATCATTGTGTCTAGAGTGCAGTTGGGGAGGAGTAGGACAGGAGAGGAGGGAAGATCCTGGGCATGTAGGGCTGAGTAGGCCAAGGTATTAATGCCAAGATGGCCCCTTCCTTCATAGAGATTGCCAATCAGCAAAAGCACAGAATTATTGACAAAGAGTTTATATCAAGAAAGGGTGTTGGATATTATCAAGTGTTTTTTCTGCATTTTATAATTGGCAATGAATAAATTAGTTTAGAGCAGAGATCCATTTCTCGAAATATTCCATTACAAACATAGTCTTATTCTTCTTTTGAAATAGATCAACAAACTAAAACATTGACAACCATGTCTACAGAATTCAATTTCCAAGCCAATCTTGTTTTACAAATACACACCCTTGCATGTAAAATAATTGTGGTCTTGTGGTCTTGTATACAGTTCACGCGTAATTTCTCTTCTAATTTTACTGTTCTGTAAATAACTTTAGTTGAAACATATAATTTAACAAGTAATTACAAAATATGAAACACAAATTAAATTATGCTCAACTATTATATTTAAAGCTACTTCAAAAATAGATTTCTTCACATATAATGGATAGTAACAGTGGAATGAGTACCCACTGAATTTACAGAAATATATCCGTAAAGAGGACGCTGACAGTATTAAGCTAAAATGAAAAGAAAGAGTTAAAATGGCATGTGTGTAGCACCTAGAAATTCATGGCATTTTTATACACCCATAACATACTCTCAGAAAGAGAAACCAAAAATAAACAATGCCATTTACCATTGCAACAAAAAACTAAGCTACTTAGGAATAAACTTAATCAAGGAGGTAAAAGACCTGTACTTGAAAAAAGAGATAGAGGGAGATATAAACAAGTGGAAGAATATACCATGTTCATGGATTAGTAGAAAAAAACATGACTAAAATGTCCATACTACACAAAACAATCTATAAATTCAACACGGTCCTTATTAAAATAACAATGGCATATTTCACTGAAACAAAAACTACAAAAATGTATATGGAACCCAAAAAAGACCCCAAATTAGCTGCAGCAATTTTGAGAATGAACAAAGTAGGAAGAATCACAATACCAAATGTCAAGATATACTATAAAACCACTGTACTCAAAACAGTCTGATACTGACTCAAGAAAAGGCATACAGATCAATGGAACAGAACAGAGAACCCAGAAATCAACCCAAGCCATTACACTCAATCAATATTTGACAAAGGAGGCAAGAGCATACAATGGAACAAAGATAGTTTCTCCAATAAATGGGGTTGGGGAAATTGGACAGATGCATGCAAAAAAATAAAACTAACCCATACACAAGAATAAACTCAAAATGGATAAAAGACTTAAATTTGAGATGTGGAACCATAAAAATCCTAGAAGAAACTATAGGCACCAAAATATCAGAAATCTCTTGTAGCAATATGTTTACCGATATATCTCCTAGGACAATGTAAACTAAGGAGAAAATAGACAAATGGGACTTCATCAAAATAAAAACCTTCTGTACAGTGAAAGAAACTATTAACAAAACAACAAGAAAGCCCACTGCATGGAAGGACATATTTGCCAATGATACATCTGATAAGGGGCTAATCTCCAAAATATATAGGTAACTCATACAACTTAACAAAAGGAAGACAAATAATCCAATTTAAAAATGGGTAAAAGACCAAAATAGATACTTATCCATACTGGGCATACAGAAGACCAAGAGACATATAAAAAAAATGTTCAAAGTCACTAGTCATCTCAGAGTTGCAAATTAAAATGACAAGGAGGTATCACCTCACACCTGCAAATCAGCAAAAGACAAGTGTAAGAGATGATGTGGAGAAAAGGGAACCCTAGTACACTGCTGGTGTAAATGCAGACTGGTGCAGCTGCTGTGGGAAACAATATGGAGTTTCCTAAAATAATTAGAAATGGAACTCTCATTTGACCCAGTGTTCCCACTTCGAGGAATATGTCATAAGAAAACAGAAACAGGAGCCAGAAAAAATGGCGACCAGCAGGAAGGTAGGGAGGGAGAGAGTGTGAGAGCACAAGGAAGTGACAGAGGAGTGTGTGGACGTGTGTGGTGTGTGTGTATGAGCTAGGGACAGTTAGATTCTGCAGGTCTTCTAAGGGGCTGCTAAACCAGGCAGTCTTAGGTGGCCGAGTCCCGCTCCCTGCGTGGACACACCTGGGGGGCCAGCACAGGCATGGGGACCACACCATCTTGGGAAACAGAGCTGCTTAATACTAGGATCCTGGCCTCAGCACCACCCAGTCTGATCTCAGACGCATACCAGGACCCTGCAGTCACTGAGGACAGAGACCTGTGACCACAGCTACAGACCTGAGGACACCAAAAGTTCGGGAATCCCCGTGGCAGATCCCTGAGTAACAGAGCCCATCTCCCTTCCCGCAGGCTTGCGGAAAGCACCAGAGTAACTAACTGATAGACTCACCCCTTTCCGGGGCCTCAGCACTCCAGGAACTTTAGCCTGGAAGTGCAAAAGAAACTTGGATATGATCCCGCAGAGGGCCGGGTTCAGGAGTCCTGGGCTGGGAGCAATCCTGTGAACACCTGGATCTGGTCCTGCTCACACTGCCTGCTCCAGGAGCCCTGGGCTGGGAGCAAACGCGCGAACTCCAGGAATTGAT
>NW_006290307.1:80413-82008 GCF_000327345.1 Myotis davidii
TTGTGAGTTCCCCTTTTAAATGTGTTGCCTTCCTAGGCCGGCGAGTGTTGTGGGGCAGGAGGGAGGAGCCAGAGGGATCAACCGAAGGACTTGTATGCATGCATATAAGCATAACCAAGGGACATAAGACACTGGAGGGTAGGGGAGGCCAGGGGATTGTCAAGGGTGGGGGGGAAAAAGGAGACCTATGCAATACTCTTTGTAATACTTTAAGCAATAAAAAAAAGAAAACAGAAACATTCATCAGAAATAATATGTGCACCCCTATGTTCATAGCAGTACAATTTACAGTAGCTAAGATTTGGAAACAGCCTAAGTGCCCATCAGCAGATGAGTGGGTAAAAAAACTGTGGTACATTTACACAATGAAATAACCACGTGATAATAAAAAAGAAAGAACTTTTACTATTTGCAATAGCATGGATGGACCTGGAGAGTATTATTCTATGTGAAAAAATCCAGTCAGAGAAAGGTAAGTATCACATTATCTCACTCATATGTGGAATCTAATGAACAAAATAAACTGATAAACAAAAGTAGAACCAGAGGCATAGAAGCATAGAACAGACTGTGGAACCTCAGAGGGTGGGTGGGAAGAGATCAACCAATGAAGTTATATTCATATATACATAACCCATGAACATAGACAATGGGGTGGTGAGGGCCTGAGGTGGGGAGGAAGGGTGGGCTGGAAGAGGTCAAAGGGGGGAAAAAGGAAGATTTATGTAATACTTTCAACAATAAAGTTTTAAATAAAAATAATAACTAATGAAATGGCATGCGTGGTGATATATCTGCTTCTCAGTGCTCAATTAAGTTTCTAAGTTGGTTTAAGAACTACTTCTTTTACAATAAAAAATAACGCAATTAAGAGAAAAACCATGGGTATTGTTTGATATTTGTGCTGTACAAAGGATAATAATGTTGATTACAAATTAGACTATATTCTAAATTTTTGATTTAAGACTAATCCATTAGCAACTGAACCCACATTTGAAGAAACCACTAAAAGTCATTTACAAACTACTCTATAGTGTTTGCATTCATAGGGGGATATTCTGCCTATTAACAACTCAAAATTGGAGTCAATAGAAGTTATAGCATCCGATTTCTTTTATTTATTTATCTAAAGACTTACATATGTCACCTTTTTCCCCTGATTGACCCCCCACCCAGCCATTCCCACTACAGGCAAGCCCCCACTGCCCCAGGATCTGTGTCCATTGGTTATGTAATATGCATGCATACAAGTCCTTTGACTGCTCTCTAACCCCACCCCCCATCTCCCCTGCCATTTGTTTCTGGATCTATTTTTGTTCATCAAATTATGTTGATCATTATATCCCACATATGAGTGAGATCATATGATATTTATCTTTTTCCAAATGGCTTATTTGGCTTAGTATAATGCTCTCCAGTTCCATCCATGCTATTGCAAATGGTAAAATTTCCTTCTTTTTTATAATGGTGTAGTGTTCCTATAGTATTTCATTGTGTAGATGTACCACAGTTTTCTAATCCACTCATTTGCTGATGGACACTTAGGTTGTTTCCAAATCTTAGCTATTGTAAATTGTGCTGCTATGAACATGGGT
>NW_006290307.1:82265-89719 GCF_000327345.1 Myotis davidii
AGCATGTTTTCATATATTTCTCGGTCTTCTGTATGTCCTCTTTTTAAAAGTGTCCATTTAGGTCCTTTGTCCATTTTTTAATTGGATTGTTTATCATCCTTTTATTAAGTTGTATGAGTTCTCAGTAAATTTTGGAGATTCAACCCTTATCGGAAATAGCATTAGCAAATATGTTCTCCCATGCAGTGGGCTTTCTTATTGCTTTGTTGATGATTTCTTTTGCTATGCAGAAGCTTTTTATTTTGATGTAGTCCCATTTGTTTATTTTATCCTTAGTCTCCATTGCCCTAGGAGCTGTGTCAGTAAAGATATTGTTATGACATATGTCTGCAATTTTGCTTCCTATGGAGTCATGTAGGATCTTTATGGTTTCCTGTCTTAAATTTAAGTCCTTCGGCCATTTAAAATTTTTTTGTGTGTATGGTGTAAGTTGGTGATCTAGTTTCTTTTTTTTTAATTTTATCTGACCAAATTTTCCAGCACCATTTATTGAAGAGACTGTCTTCATTCCACTGAATGCTCTTGCCTCCTTTGTCAAATATAACTTAAAAAAAATGGCTTGGGTAGATTTCAGGGTTCTCTCTTCTGTTCCATTGGTCCATATGTCTGTTCTTGTGCCAGTACCAGGCAGTTTTGAGAACCATGGCTTGCTAATATAGCTTGACATCTGCTATTGTGATCCCTCCAACTTTGTTCTCTCTCAGGATTGCTGTGGCTATTCAGGGTCTTTTTTATTCCAGATGATTTTTTGGAGAGATTGTTCTAGGTCTGTGAAATATGCCATTGATATTTTAATGGGGATTTCATTGAATCTATAAATTTCGACAGTTTAACTTTCTCCTTTCCATTTTAGATGCCTTTTATTTATTCTTCTTGTCTGATTGCTATGACTAGCACTTCCAGTAGTATATGGAACAGGAATGGTGAAAGTGGACATCCCTGTCTTGTTCCTGTTCTTAGGGGAAATGAGTTCAATTTTTGCCCATTGAGTATGATGTTGACTGTAGGTTTGTCATATAAGGCTTTTATTATGCTGTGGTATGATCTCTCTATTGCTACTTTGTTGAGAGTTTATATCAAGAAAGGGTGTTGGATATTATCAAGTGTTTTTTTCTGCATTGATTAATACAATTATGTGATTTTTGTCTCTCAATTTGTTTATGTGATGTATCACATTTATTGATTTGTGTATATTGTACCAACCTTGCATCCCTGGAATAAATTCCACTTGGTCATGGTGTATGATCTTTCTAATGTAATGCTGAATCCAATTTGCTACAATTTTGTTGAGCATTTCAGCATCTATGTTCATCAAGGATATTAGACTGTAGTTCTCTTTTTTGTGGTGTCTTTATCTGGTTTTGGAATTAGGATAATGCTGGCTTTATAGAAAGGGCTTCGAAGTGTGCCTTCATCTTGAATATTTTGGACTATTCTGAGGAGGATAGTTTCACCTCTCCTTTGAATGCTTGGTAGAACTCCCTGTAAAGCAGTCTAGTCCAGGGCTTTTGTTTGCTGGAAGATTTTTGATCACTGCTTCAATTTCTTCTGTAATTATAGCATCTAATATTTTAATGTTCCATATTAAACACTGCGTTAGGATTAGTGTATTTCTGAATATCAAAATAAATGATGCTGGCATGTCTTCTATAAAAAGAATAATGCTTATTTGCTCTTCTAAAATAAACAGCATGCTTTATACATACATTTCATTATGTTTTTAAGTTTTAATAATTCATATGCACAGAAAATTTTTCATTGCATTTATTTTTCACTACTTTAAGGTACATAAGTGTAAATAAATAAAAAAACTAATGAAATTGTCTTCTCAGGAACCAAGATGGAGGAATAGGTAAACACCTGTACTTGCTGCCTCCCACAACCATATTAAAATTACAACTAAAATACATGACAACTATCATCCAGAACTGCAGGAAGCCTGTCTGAGTGGAAGAACTACAACCTGAAAAATAAAGAAGAAAGAACATTGAGACTGGTAAGAGGTGTGTAGGCATGGAGGTGTGGAAGGGGCTGGCACCCAGGTGTGCCGCTTTCTAATAGGGAGGGAAATACAAGCTCCCACATGCTCTGAGCTCCAGTGCCGTGTGAAACTTTGGGGGACCCAGACACATAAGGGGAGAAACTGGACTGTCTGGCATCGGGACAGGAACGTGAGGGCAGCTTCCTCTCAGAGGTGCTCGCAGAGATCACTGTTTCAGCTTTCTTCCAGATGGAGGTGCACGCAGGAGCGGTCGGACCTCTCTGGTGCAGGACTGACTGGCAGCCATTGCTGTTTGCTCCACCATGGAGAGCCCCTGAGACCCCACTTCACTCAATTAATAACCCTACCCAAGCTGTGCTGAGAAGCTTTTGCATATGAATTGCCTGTCCTTTCTAAGCCTAAAACCTGTCAAACTGCAGCTGGATCAGAGAGCCCCAAAGCTATCTAAAGGCCAAGGCCAGCACTGCAGCAGCCTGCTTTGCTTCACAGCTGGGCCTCATCTGGGCACTTCCAAACCCCATACAAAGAGGACAAATCTGCAGATCTCTCTGTAGCTCTTGTTGGGTGGCCCTAGGCAGTGGCTGACTTTGCACCTCCTTGGAGATTGAAGAGCCAGTGTACCCAGTGGTCAGTGTGAGACCATACCAGATTACAACTCTTCACATGCATAAGTGACACACTCAGAGGCAGACTCAGTGAGCACCAAAGCCCCACTGAAGCAATTCCTGTCCCATTAGAGTGTCTCCTGCATAGCAGCTCTTCCACTGTAGACACAGCTGGTCCTCACAGCCAATTGGCCTGAAGCTAAAGAAACACGGGGAAGGAGCCAAAATGCAGAGACAAAGAAACATGTCACAAATGAAAGAAATGGAAGAAAGCATACTACTGAATAAAGAGTTCAAAACCACAGTTATAAGGTTACTCCAGAGTCTTCTAGAAAGCTCCCAAGAAGCTTAGTGAGACCTTTGAGGAACTCCGTGAGACCTTCAAGGATCTTAGTAAGAATGCCAAAAAAAAGGAAAAGGACCAGTCAGAAATTAAGCATACACTGACTGAAATAAAGACTAATACACAGAGATTCAACAGCAGAGTAGAGGATCCCAAGAATCAAGTCAAAGGTTTGAAATACAAGGAAGCAGAAAACACCCAACTGGAAAAACTAAAAGATAAAAGAATCCAAAAATATGAAGATAGTGTAAGGAGCCTCTGGGACAACTTCAAGCATACCAACATCTGAATCATGGGGGTGCCAGAAGAAGAGAGAGAGCAAGATGTTGAAAAACCATTTGAAGAAAAAGTGACAGAAAACTTCCCCTACATGATGAAGAAAATAGACTTACAAGTCCAGGAAGCGCAGAGAACCCCAAACAAGAGGAATCCAAAGAGGACCACACAAAAACACATCATAATTACCCAAAGAAGCTCACACCAAGACACAGCATAATTAAAATGGCAAAGGTTAAAGACAAAGAGAGGATCTTAAAAGCAGCAAGAGAAAAACAGTTAGCTACCTACAAGGGAGTACCCATACGACTATCAGCTGATTTCTCAACAGAAACTATACAGGCCACAAGGGAGTGTCTGGGTTTTCTTGGTGCTGAGGGTGGGCGCCTGTGAGATGATAGTGAGAGGGCGGAAGTGGTGATGCCCTGTTCCCATGGAGGCCAGTGCAGTTATGACATCACCTCTAGGGGGTTAATGCAGGTGCTGAGGCGGGAGCAGATGCAGGCAGACACACCTACTGGGCTGAGGTGCCTTTCATCAGCGTTCAAGATCAAGAACCCAGAGGCGGAGAGGAATTCCGTCCTCTCAGTGAAACAGTGGGATAGTCAGGGCGACTGTAGAGGAGGAATGTGCACTTTGAGTGCCAGCACCAATGAGCGAAGGCTGCCTTGACTGAGCCTCGCTTGCTTGGGGCCTAGCGCACTCCTGCCAGGCAGCGGGTGACAGGATGTGCTTTTCCAAATTAATGAGAGAAAACATTGATTCTCCTGCTGCCCATGAAGGTGGAAAGTGAAGTGGGGAGACATGTGGGGAGTGAGCGAGGTTCCCTGTCTGGGGGTTCCAAATCTGCTGTTTGTTTCTTTCATTGCTGACTAGAGATATCCAGGGTGTCCCCCCAAAATGTATACTCACTTTGAATACCTACTAATTCCAATGGTTTTAAGCATAAGAAAGAAACAACAATGGAGCTGTTATCTGTTAAAAGTGTGGGCACAAACAGGTAGTTGGACATTCCCTGAGGAGTCTCAGATTGGAGAGGGTGAAGGCCAGACTGAGAGGCCCCTTTCCGCCCCCTACCCCAGTGCATGAATTTTGTGTACCGGGCTACTAGTGTTAGTAATAAAGGATTTACAATAGAAGTAGTTGGTTTTCAGAAAATTTAGGTTACAAATTAATAATAATAATAAAGATGCAGTGCTTTTGCTCTTAGGCAATTTATAAATCAGACCCAGATGATTTATAAAAGGTGAAGTTAAACATCATTTTACTTCCACTCAAACCAGAACAAACAGGTTAAGCAATAGTGAGCAGCTTGCTGGAACCATGCTTTCTACAGAGCCCTAGAATAGTTGAGTTTCCTGTGGCAAATGTCAAACCTGATTCAACAATTAATCACCTCAGAACAATGAATTCACACAGACTGATAGTGAATGGATAGAAAAATATCTATCAGGCAAATGGAAATGAGAAAAAAGCTGAAGTTGCAATATTTGTATCTGACAAACTAGACCTCAAAGTAAAGGCCATAACAAGAAATAAGGAGAGCCACTTTAAAGGGAGCAATTCAACAAGAGAATATAACTATGGTAAACATATATGCACCCAATACAGGAGCACCCCTATACATAAAACAACTTCTGGAAGATATCAAGGGAGAGATCAATAGCAATGCAATCATAGTAGAGGACTTTAATACCCCACCGACACCACTGGATAAATCCTCTAAACAAAAAAGTCAGCAAAGAAACAGGAATTCTAAATGACTCACTAGACCAGAAAAACGTAATTGACATCTTCAGAACATTTCACCCCAAAGCTACAAAATAAACATTGTTCTCAAGTGCACATGGGACATTTTCAAAGATAGACAACATATTGAGACCTACGCAAAGTCTCTTCAAATTCAAGAATATAGAAATCACATCAAGCATCTTTTCAGATCATAATGGCATAAAATTAGAAATGAACTACAATGAAAAAATCAAACACCTGGAGGCTAAATAGCATGCTATTAAACAATGATTGGGCTACCAAAGAGATCAAAGAAGAAATAAAAAGCATCCTGGAAACAAATGACAATGAAAACACAACAATCCAAAATCTATGGGACACAGTAAAAGCAGTCTGAGAGGGAAGTTCATAGCTCTACAGGCCTAACTAAAAAAACTAGAAAAAAATGGTAATAAATTCTCTAACTTTGCAACTTAAAGAATTAGAAAGAGAGCAAGAAGAAAAGCCCACAGTAACCAAAAGGTAGAAAATAAAAAAGATCAGAGCAGAATTAAATAACATAGAGACCAAAAAAAATTACAAAGGATCTATTAAACCAAGAGCTGGTTCTTTGAAAGGATGAACTAGATTGCTGAACCTCTAGCCAGGCTCACCAAAAAGCAAAAAGAGAGGACGCAACTAAAGAAAATCAGAAATGAACGAGGTGAAATCACAGCTGACCCCACAGATATACAAAGGATTGTAAACAAAAATACTACAAAAAACTCTACTACAACAAACTGGACAACCTAGACAAAATGGACATATTCCTAGAAAAATACGAGTTTCCAAAACTCAATCAGAAAAAAAAAAAACCTGAATAGGACAATAACTACTGATGAAATTGAAACAGTAATAACAATAATAATAAATTCCTGCAAAGAAAAGCCCTGAATCAGATGGTTTCACAGGAGAGTTTTACCAAACATTCAAAGAAGTAAAACCTATCCTCCTCAGACTATTCCAAAAAATTCAAGAGGAAGTCACACTTCAAAGCTCTTTCTATGAATCCAGCATCACCCTAATTCCAAAACCAGATAATGACACAACAAAGAAAGACTATTACAGGTGAATATCCTTGATGAACATAGATGCTGAAATTCTCAATAAAATTTTAGCAAATTTGATTCAGCATTATATTAGAAAGATCATACACCATGACCAAGTGAAATTTATTCCAGGGATGTAAGGCTGGTACAATATCCGCAAAACAATAAATGTGATACATCACTTAAACAAATTGAGAGACAAAAATAACATCATCCTATCAATTGATGCAGAAAAGGCATTGACAAAATCCAATACTCTTTCCTGATAAAAACTCTCAGTAAAGTGGGAATAGAGGGATCATACCTCAACATAATAAAAGCCTTATATGAAAAACCTACAGACAAAATCATACTCAATGGGCAAAAACTAAACTCATTTCCTCTAAGAATAGGAACAAGACAGGGATGTCCACTTTCTCCACTCCTGTTCCATATAGTACTGAAAGTGCTAGCCATAGCAATCAGAAGAAGTAAAAGGCATCCAAATTGGAAAAGAAGTAAAATTGTCATTCCCAGATGTGATGATATTGTACATAGAAACCCTAAAGACTCCATACAAAAATTATTAGACTTAATAAATGAATTCTGCAATATAGCAGGATACAAGATTAATGCCAAGAAATCTATGGTATCTTTATACACCAATAGTGAATTTACAGGAAGAGAGATTAAAAAAAACAATCTCATTTACCACTGCAACAAAAAAATTAAGATACCTAGGAATAAACTTAACTAAGGAGGTAAAAGACCTCTACTCAGAATACTACAGAACACTGAAAAAAGAGATAGATGAAGACATAAACAAATGGAAGAACTTACCGTGGTCATGGATTGGTAGAAGTAATATCATAAAATGTCCATACTACCCCAAAAAATCTATGATTCAATGCACTCACCATTAAAATACCAATGGTATATTTCACAGACCTAGAACAAACTTTCCAATAATTCATTGGGAATAAAAAAAGACCTTGAATAGCTGCAGCCATCCTGAAAAGGAAGATCAAAGTAGGAGGGAAATCATTACCAGATATTAAGCTGTATTACAAAGCCACTGTTCTCAAAACTGCCTGATACTGACACAATAAAGACATATAGACCAATGTAATAGAATAGAGAACCCAGTAATTGACCCAAACCACTATGCTCAATTAATATTTGACAAAAGAGGCAAGAGCATTCAATGGAGTCAAGACAGTCTCTTCAATAAATGGTGTTGAGAAAGTTGGACAGAAATATGAAAAACATAAAACTAGACCACCAACTTATACCATACACAAAAATAAACTCAAAATGAATAAAAGACTTAAATGTAAGATGGGAAACCATAAAAATCTTAGAGGAATCCACAGGCAGCAAAATGTCAGACAATGCCGAAGAAATATTTTCACCAACACAGCACCTGGGGC
>NW_006290307.1:89964-93111 GCF_000327345.1 Myotis davidii
AAAGTCAGTTATCATCTTAGAGATGCCAATCAAAATGACAATGAGGTACCATCTTACACCTGTAAGAATGGCTATCATCAACAAATCAACAAATGACAGGTGCTGGTAAGGATGTGCAGAAAAGAGAACCCTTGTGCACTGTTGGTGGGAATGCAGAATAGTGCAGCCCACTGAGAAAACAGTATGGACTTTCCTCAAAGAACTAAAAATGAAACTCCCTTTTGACCCAGTGATCCCACTTCTAGGAATATATCCCAAGAAACCAGAAACACCAATTAGAACGGATATGTACACCTCTATGTCCATAGCAGCACGATTTACCATAGCTAAGTTTTGGAAACAGCCTAATTGCCCATCAGCAGTTGAGTGGATTCAAAAACTGTGATACATCCACACAATGGAATACTACGCTGCTGTAAAAAATAAAAGGATCTCCTACCATTTGCAACAGCTCGGATGGACCTGGAGAATATTATGCTAGGCGAAATAAGTTAGTCAGAGAAAGATAAATCTCACATGATCTCACTCATTTGTGGAATATAATGAACAACATAAACTGATGAACAAAAACAGATCCAGAGACAGAGAAGCATCGATCAGACCATCAAACCTTAGAGAGAAGGTAGGGGAGGGTGGGCATAAGGGGGGAAGATCAATCAAATGACTTGTATACATGCATATAAGCATAACCAATGGACACAGACATCAAGGTGTGAGGGCATGAGTGGGTAGGGGGGACAATGTGGGGATAAGGACACATATGTAATACCTTAATCGATAAACATAGGTAAAAAGTTTTCTGATGCACTGGGGGCATAATTAGCACGTCTTTATAAAAACTAATCCAGTGTTGTTGTGCAAAATGTGTTGAAGAAGAGGGTCTGGATATACAAAGAACTATTGGAAAGCTACTTCAAAAAGCCAAGTGTAAGGACAAGAACTACAGTATCGCAACAGTAGTCATTTGGAAGAGGAACATGATGGACATTTGGCAAAACATCCATAAAATCTGAGGTGGAACCCATTGATAGAATGAAGAGGACATGAGTTCAACACCAAGGTTGTGGGCTCAGGTAATGAATCATGGATATACAAAACTGTATATCAGTTGGGATCACAACTAGAGACATAATTTTATGCATCACCTATAAAGAAGTAATGAATAAAGATATGGGAAAGGATTAAAAATTTGGGGTCTGTTTTGGGAGCAGGAGAAAGAATCCCTGATGCTGATCACACCCATTAGAGCATTTAGCACTTCTGCTAATAAAATTTCTATTTCCTTGCTTATAGATTAAAGACCACCTGCTGGGCACAGATAGATGTTGGAAAGGGTTTTATTAGATCTTTAACCTATTTCCACAGACAATGATAGTTCACATCCATCTGTACCCCTCTGCACCATAAACCATAAAATTGTATTGGTGTGGTTTGGGTGTCTGTTTTTGGTGATTGATGGCTCCTATAGAGAGGCAAAGCAACATACACTAAGGGGAACAGAAGAAATTCCAAGAGATCAATATCCATCCTTCATCCCCTAAACCTCAGCATGTAAAACTTGTATTAAACAGAAAAGTACCTAAAATTGAGCTAATGGTGCTAGAGAAGAGGTTCAAATTCTGAAATGTTATGAGTTTGTGAATATAAATCATTTGGTCATGAAAATCATAGTCCTTAACCAGTATTGTACCAGTTTCAACAAGCACCAATTATGATAAGAGACCTGAAGATTTTCCCAGAGAAAGGAAAATCCCATGGTCCAGGGGACATCTACAGTTCCTTCCTCTGATCTTGGAGTTTTCCTATTTAGTAAAGTCTGTCCGCAGTAGGTCCGTTTCTTCTTGGTATAGTTCAAAGCCTACATGATCCTCTCAGCCTACACAGACCATGACAAAGGACAGAAATCACTATGACACACTCCTTCATCCAAGAGCACTGTACCTAGAGGGCCTGATAGGAAAATCACCAAAGAGCTTGATCAAGTTTAATAAAGATGTGCCAACAGATTGGCAAACTGCAAAACCAAACAAACAAAACCTAAATGTCAGCAGAGGCACAAACTTCTAATTTAGAACAATTATCTGGTTCATTGACTTTTGCTGTGACGTATATCATGAGTATCATCATATACATCCAAGGTAGGGTTTAGAGAAGACAATTTTTTTTAATCTTTATTGTTCAGATTATTACAGATGTCCCTCTTTTTTCCCCCATAGCTCCCCTCCACCAGGTTGCCATCCTACTCCAGGCCCTCCCCACCCCACTTTCCATGTCCATAGGTACTGCATACATGCATATAAGATATTTGTCCCATCTCTCCTCACACCCCCACATCCTCTTCCTCCCGAGAATTGTTAGTTCACTCCATTCTCATGCCCGTGATTCTATTACATTCACCAGTTTATTCTGTTCATCAGATTTTTTTATTCATTTGATTTTTAGATTCACTTGTTGGTAGATATGTATTTGTTGTTCATAATTTTTTATCTTTACCTTTTTCTTCTTCTTATACTGGTTGGCGGTGATGAACTCCTTTAGCTTTTTCTTATCTGTGAAGCTATTTATCTGACCTTCAATTCTAAATGAGAGCTTTGCTGGGTACAGTAATCTAGGTTATAGGTTCTTGCTATTCATCACTTTGAATATTTCTCTCCAAAGGACGTGAGCGCATCAGAGGAGATGTGTGCACATCCTGTGAGGGTGTTAAGCATGCTGGGTTGATGGAAGCGCGGTGAAGAGGCGGGGGGAACTTGTGCACACCTTGGTTTGCAACTGTTGCAGGCGTGGGAGGATGACAGTGTGCTGGGGAATGTTCGCACGCCACGGGGGGATGTGCACACCAGAGGCCTCTGACTTTGCAGATCCACAAACCCCTGTGGTGCGGCCAGGAGGACGTCAGTCTGGCCCGCCACGGTGGCTGTCCCTGCAATCCTGCACCTTCTGGACCAAGAGGCGGATCTTGCGCAGGCACTCCTGGGTGTTGATGGCCTGCAGGCACTACTTCAGCTCAGCCTGCAGGCTCCACTTGGCGTGCTCACAGCTGTCACCACCACCATGTGGGGAGTACAGGCCACCCTCTGCTGGCCTGCCTCCCCTGTCCAGAGGCTCTCTGCACTGATCACCTGCCCAGAGTGACTGGGGGTGGGT
>NW_006290307.1:93233-96976 GCF_000327345.1 Myotis davidii
GGCCAGCCTCAAGCACTGCCCCCGCCCCCGCAGGGTCACAGATCCGTGTCTTGGTCCCGCAGACAGCCTCAAGCGCTACCCCCCACCCAGCAGGGTCACAGATCGGGTCCTGGACCATGGACAGATATGCCCGCTGCCGCCCTGCTTCAGTATGCAAATTAGCCGCCATCTTGTTGCTTCGGGGTGGGGGTCCCCACTGGGGTTCCTGGCCAGTCTGGGCAAGGAGCTGAGGGGCGTTTTCATGCTGGCAGGCGACTGAAGCTCCCAACTTCTCCTTTTTTTCTTTTTTTTTTTTTTTATCCTGGTATTTATTTACCTTCTATGGCTGTCACTGGAGCTGAGAGCCAGCTTTAGCTCTGAGGCCCGGCTGCAGCTCTGAGACCTCAGCTGCTGAAAGCAGGGATCTGTGTTTGTTTGGATTCTATAATTCAAACACCGTTGCGATCCTGCTGGCTGAAGCCCAGCTGGCCGAAAGCAGGTTTCTGGGGATTGTTTAACTCTATAATTGCAACATTGTTTCTTAGAGTGCAAGCTCAGAGGCTGGCAGCGGCAGGCTGGGAACCTTGGCTTCCTCCATCACTGGAGCAAGCAAGCCTCCTGTTCGCTTCAGCTGCCTGGCCGCTGGCCGCCATCTTGGTTGGCAGTTAATTTGCATATCGCCCTGATTAGCCAATGGGAAGCGTGTTGGAGCTATGGTTAATTACCATGTTTGTCTATTATTATATAGAATGGTCTGTCTTTTAAATCTTTAAAATGTTCTCAACCAAAGGAGAACCAAGATAATGGGGTAGTCCGTGGTTGGCAAACTGTGGCTCGCGAGCCACTTTGCTGACCACTGGTAAACAACTGTACTTGCCGCCTCCCACAACCACATCAAAATTACAACTAAAATACAGAAAAACCATCATCCAGAACCACCTGAAAACTGGCTGAATGGAAGTCCTACATTAGAGAAATAAAGAAGAAAGCATATTGAGACTGGTAGGAGGGTCAGAGGCACAGAACGGGCTGGTCCAACACCAAGGGGGCTGTTTCTTTAATCTGGAGAGAGATCGCCTCTAAAAAGGCTGCCATGAAGAGCAAGGGGTCCCAGGCCCACAGCCAGGGTCCCAGAGCTGGGAAGAGAAGTCCCTGTAACTAGGGGCTGTAAAAATCAGTGGGGGTTGGGCCTCAATGACACAAAGGCTGCTGGAGACACAGATGTTACTTTCCAAGGGCCTGAACATGAATTGAACTTACAAGTTCCCACTTTCTCTGAGCTCCAGCACTGGGCAGTGGCTTTAAGGGACCTAGACACATATGGGGAAGAACTGGATTGTTGGGCATCAGGGCAGGAACTCAGGGGTGTCTTTATCCCAGATGGGGGTTCTCCTTCACAATGACACTTCACAATGTAACAAAGAACTTACAGTTTATCCTAATCATTGGTTCTGATTTTTAAAGAATTAATCCATAGATGTGACCATTGGGTCACATCTCCTAAGGGTTGTTAATCCTGTCCTGTGACTTCCACTGCACAGGGCTGACTGGCAGCCATATATGAGTTTCCATCAGCATGGCCCACACTGTTTGCTCCACCAGGTGACTCCCTGAGACCCCACCCCATCGAATTTGCAGACTTACCCAACCTATTTGCAGGAGCTTGTCTATATGAATGGCCTGTCCTTGCTCAAGCTTCAAACTTTGCTAAAGTCTCTTAAATAAGCTGTAGCTGGTGTCAGCGTGCCCCAAACCTATCAATAAAAGGCCCAAGACCTCAAACTAGCACCAGCCTGCATTGCTTCACAGCTGGGCCTCACTTGGGCACCTCCACACCCAATTCAAATAGCTCTTAGAGGGTATCCCCAACCAGTGGCTGACTTTTCACTTCCCTGGAAGCTCTAGAGCCAGCGCACCCAGTGGACAGCTTTAGACCATAGCAGATTACAACTCTACACATCCACAAGCAACACAATCAAGGGGAATACTCAGTGAGCACCAAAGTCCCACTGAAGCAAGTCCTTCTGCATAGGAGTTTTTCCTGCACAGCAGCTCTAGAGGTCAATTCCTCCCAGAGACACCAACAGCAATCAAGGCCCAACTACAACAAGACTTTGCACTCAGCCCACAAAGGGGTGCACCTAGAGTGCCCAGCTCAGAAGACTGAGAAGCTGAGCCACTGAGCTCTACAGGATACCTACTACACAAGGCCACTCTACCAACTCAAGGAGACATAGCAGCTCTACCCAATACATAGAAACAAACACAGGAAAGC
Source organism: Myotis davidii (assembly GCF_000327345.1). NCBI lineage: Eukaryota > Metazoa > Chordata > Mammalia > Chiroptera > Vespertilionidae > Myotis > Myotis davidii. The sequence goes on from NW_006290307.1 coordinate 95,488, forward strand.
AGCCAAAATGCAGAGACAAAGAAACATTTCTCAAATGAAAGAAATGAAACCAAGCAAACTACTGGATACTTAGTTTGAAACCATTGTTATAAGGTTATTCAAGGATCTTCACGAGTGCTTCAAGGAATTTAGTGAGACTTTCAAGGATCTTAGTGAGAATGTTGTTAGAAATAAGGCAAACCCCAGAACCAGGGGTTCTGGTGAAGGATACTCAGGAACCAGACAACAAAGCAAATATCTTTACATCTGCAGAAGGTGTGCAATCAACACAAGGTCTGGTAAGCACACACACAAAACAGGAAGTCTGCTCGGGTTTTATCCCTGATGCACGGTGTCTGTCCCTCACTCTTGATTGGTCAGAGCTTAGGTTCACATTCTTGCACAATTGGTTAATTCAAAGGACAGGAAAGGGTTGACATTTTTGGTTTCAAAACAGTGGCTGTTTAAAACTCCCTTCTTTGACAGAAAAGATTACTTATTTATTCTCACAATGTCAAAGACATGAAAAAGGATCTGTCAGAAATTAAGCATACACTAACTGAAATAGAGAATAGTTTACAGGGATTCAACAGTAGAGTAGAGGTTTCCGAGAATCAAATCAATGACTTGGAATATGAGGAAGCAAAAAACATCAAACCAGAAGAGCAAAAAGAAAAAAAATAATCCAAGAATATGAAGATTGTGTAAGGAATTTCTAGTACAACTTGAAGTGTACCATCATTCACATTATGGGCATGACAGAAGAAGCAGAGAGAAACATGGACTTTTAAATAAAATAAAATTGAGGAAATAACCCTAGTGATTATGGCCATGGACTTTGGAGATAAAGATGGGTTTAAATCTATGGGCCACTCTCATTAAGTTTTCAACTTCTGTAAACTTCGGATTTCTCATTCACAAAAATAAGAGAGTAATAATCACCACACAGAGTTATGTGCATTACCTGGCACTGAAAGTCCCTCAGTGAATGAAGTTCTGCTGTTGTTTCTACTACACTATAGGCATAGTACATAGCGTGCTGGCAAGACTGTTATTAACCAGTTTATCATCCCAAATGACCCTGGAAAGGAATGAACACAGGTGGATCAAATGGTCACATCTTGATTTGCTATATAATGCCCTCCTATAATTTACCTACTAACAAAACAGGTGACAAGGATTGGAATCAGAAAACATGCAAAGCTGAAAATGAGTGGCATAAATGACAGATTAGGAGGAGAGTACAGGAGAAGTCATAGAAAGGGTGGAAAAAAAAAAAGGGTGAAAAGTGAAAAGTGCAAAGGGGAGAAAGCATGGAGTATCTCTTGCATTCACTATGTCTGGCCACTCTCTCCAACTGAAGGAAGGCATACCTGACAGAAGCCATGCATTTTGTCATTAGTCAGAAGAGTTACTGTCATAACACTGTGAAATAGGGGTGGGGGAAGGCTGAAATAAAACTCTCATACACACACACCCATACACGTATATTCTCTGCTGCTGTAAAAAA
>NW_006290307.1:97212-98437 GCF_000327345.1 Myotis davidii
TATAGATAGTAGATAATATAATCTATATTATATATATATGTATATATCCTAAATTTTCTTTAAATTTCATATATAGATACAAAGAGATATATACTTTTAAAATAGCGTGTGCCTGCTTTTTCCATTTCTGTTCCCAATAGTAGCCAGTACTGTTACATATACATCTGAAAACTAAAATGCTTCCTCTGTGGTAATGAAAATCCCAGTACGCTGATTATTGGTAGGCCAATTCCAATTTCACAAGAACCTCCCACAGGGGGCAAAGCATTCTTACAGATAAGGCAATCTTATTTGAGTACTAGTATACAACCTAACATTAATAAAAGTTTCATTTTTGTTATGCTATACATATTTTTCCTTTATAAACAAACGGTTGCTTTTTAAAGATGAATTGTATACTCACAACTAAAAATATATAACTATATATAAATATAGATATAACTATATATAATTTAAAACACAACATATACAGTGTTAGGACAAAATGTGTTCTAAAAATACTTGATTTCAGAGTTTTGTTATAGAATATTTTCAACTTGTATTTATTTTTAATATATTCTGATAAATTATACTTAACTGATATATATTTGTTAAATAATACTTGTTTTCAGGGTTTATAATATCTACAGGAGGAACATGAGCTAGTTTAACTTGATCCTTATACTATTTTGAAACTGGCTTTATTTTTCATATTACTTTGTTCATATTACTTTTTTATCATTAATATTATTAACTTTATTTATTTATTTGTTATATTGTTATTATATATTTGTATGATTCAAAATATATTGATATATGATTGCTAGGAAGATAAAGATAAATGATAGATAGATGATAGATAGATAGATGGATGGATAGATGATAATCTGGATCCATATCTACATATATCCACATCAAGATTATTTATAGAGATCTGATACCTATAGATCTGAATTTTAAAGAATAAATGTAGATATACAATCCATATGCATGGCCCAGATATATAAATATATACATATACAGGTTATCCCAAAATATATACACACTGAATAATTATAAAGGCAGTGTTTATTAAGATGCATTTCATTTTCAACATTGAGTTATCAGCTTTTAAAGTGTGTATACATATTTTAGGGACACCCTGTATTTATGATCCAGGTATTCATATAAGTACATATATATTTATGTAGAGATCCATATATATTTATATAGATAGTAGATAATATAATCTATATTATATATATAT
>NW_006290307.1:99170-100533 GCF_000327345.1 Myotis davidii
GTCAATATTAAACATGTATGAATGTTTACCCAAAAACAATGTGCTAAATTTTTTACATGTGCTATATTATTATGATAGTCTATTATTGTACACATATAACAGAGAAAACTGAGGCTTGGAGTGAATGACTTGCTCTTAGTCACACATCTGGTAAAATCAGCCTGATTTGAGCACAGAGCTTCCCAGCACCAGAGCCCGGTGCACCATCATTCTGACTAGTCAGTTCATAGTGTAACAGAAACATAAATCACCTTCATATGTCATTACTTAATTTCCCCTGTTGTTGACATTAAAATTATGAAATATATTTTAAAAATTAAATTTAAAACTGGTGAAATAAAAAAGTATTGCAATTATCTGCTATATGTTTGTGTATAAAGCATTTTTATCCCCTCCCACCTTTTGGTTCCAGCTTTTAGTAGAAAGTACAAAATGGCTATGAGGTCCACTTCCTATTTTATAACCGATTATGGTTACTGAACTCTTAAATCAGTGCCAAGCCTTCTTTTTAGTTTCTAAAAATTAAATAGAGAAATATTTTCTCTTAATTATCATGACCAGCAATTTATATTTCAAAACATCTTATAGATTTAAGTGTTTATATTAATCATGTAGAAAAGAAAAGGTTTTGTTCAACTTGAAGTGACCAGAAGATAATACAGTTATGCCTTCAGTATTGATCAATTCTTAGAATTTTCTGTAAAATGGCTTACTGTTGGAAGGCTTCCATATACAAGGAAAAGTGTTAAACAATTTTTATATCTGTAAAACACTTTTAAACAGTATTCTTAAAAATATTTATAGTTCCCAAAGTAATGTATCCATTGCTATTGAATGTTATGCTATATCCATAATGTACCCTAAAGGTGAAAGCATGCTTATTTTTATATATTAGGTAGTTTTATTGCAATAGATTATTCCTTAGAGATTTTAAAATAGGATATAAACTTTTCATTTTATTATACTTAAGAGATTAAGTAATTGTAAAAGTCTACATTTCTAATGAATTTGCAGGAGGTAATTGATTTTATATTTTTAGAAGATTAGTCAATTTAACCTTTAGTATTTTCCTACATATAAGAAAAAATTTTGCTATAGCCAAGAAAATAATCGCTCTCTCTGTTTCTTTCTCATACATAATTGGATGTTAATGTATGAATAAGATAAATAACTTATGGCTTTTATTATGACCAATATACTATTTATTTGTAAAATTTTACAGATAACACTAAGCATTAAACAAGGAAAGTCATAAAGATTGTGACACACTATTTGAATAATATTATTTTACACAACATAAAGGTTTTGAATGTATAAAATAATTTTGCACAAAACAGAAAGAGAAAGTATTTAGGGGAAGAAA
>NW_006290307.1:100826-108209 GCF_000327345.1 Myotis davidii
ACAGAAAGAGAAGTATTTAGGTAAAGAAAATGAATTTACATGTTGGTCAAATACCTCAAAATATAGACATATACTCATGATTTTATAATAATTAATTTCTAACTTTATTATTGTAATCCAATAAAAGTCATCATGTGTTTTTATGCCTCATTATTTACATCCCACCTCCTTAGTTTTCACCCTAATTCAATTCTATGATCCCTTCTAGGCCCTCCTTATGTGCCAGCACCTGCTACAGTGAGTCAGTCTCCCTATGCACTCCCAGAGTTTTTTGTTCCACCTCTTTATAGTTCTTCATGATCTCTACTTATGCACATATCAGTTTCCCCTCTCTGTAAGATCGTATTACCTTTTGGTTTGTGGGTACCACTATTTTTAGCACTGTTCCTGCATAAACATTTATTGATTTAACCTATATGAAATATAATTATTTTCTAAAAGATGGCTTTGATTTAGATCAATGAATTGCTCTCAAACCCACAAACAAATACTGGTGGAAGGGGGTTGGGGGAGGAGTCCTCAATATTATTAAAATTCAACTTTTCTAATATTTAAGATTTAGATGGATATTTCCATCACTAAGCTTTTAAGACCTCTCTAACCAAAATAAAACAAATACGCAATGTGTTGAATTCATTCCAGATGTCAGCTTTACCAACAAGCTATTCCTGAAGTTCTCTGAATGAAAAACAGCAGTTTTACCCATTTGCCTGGGCTCGAAAAGCATAGAAGAAAGCATGTTTCTTAATGCACATTATGAAAGTTTTCTGAAAGCAAATTAATTTGACATTTTCAAAAAATAGTATAGTTCATGCATATGTACAACCAAAGGAGAAACTTTCTGCTTTTTACATATTGTTCTGAATTCTTCACTCTGGTTGTATAGGCCATGAACTTGCCTTGTCTTTACTTTTCCAGATCTAAGGATAACAGCCCATTAATCTTTTTAAATGGCATTCGTGAAGTGGTTACTGTGTGCCAGGCACTGAAAATACTTAATCTCACAACAACCTTATGAGGTAAATACTATTGCCTCCTCCATTTTTCTAATAAGAAACTGAGGCATTAAGAGGTTAAATCATTCCTCAAAATCATGTGGTTAGTTCTAGGGCAGAAGAGAATCCACATACCCCATCTGTCTGGAATTGAGCTATGGTGCCTTCCACTGTGAACAACTAATTTCCAGAGATTATGAAAAATATCCATTACCTAAATAGACATTATTTCATCTGCTCATTATATCATTTAACATGTGTATGTCCATTCCTTCCACAATAATTGCCAAAGGCGTGGGCTGATTATGACTAAATTTGCCAAAAGAAATACATGTGTAGTTCTCTGCTACTTTGTTGTCTTAAAGTAAAATATTCAAGAAGAGAATCTGGATGGAGAAAACTTCTAAAGAGTACAGGGGAACAAAACTGCTGGTAAAAACCTGAGTATCTGGCAAGAAATTGGTTAAAATCAACTCTGAGCATACGATAAAACTAGGCTAGGTGTTGCTAGGTCAGACTAGCAGCAAGCTACTAAAATATTGTGCAAGCTGCCCCTGTGAAGAAAGTCTGTGGATCACTTGCACAAACTGCAAGGATTAACATTTCTCCAAATTATTAGTTAACTCCAGGAATTGTGAGCAGTCTAGGATGAGTTCAAGTTATCTTTTCTTAAACATAGGTCTTTCAGAATCTGTTATTTAAATGGAATTCAGTTTTGACCAGTCAAGTGTAAAAAACAAAAAACAAACAACAAAAAAAACCTCCACTTATGAAAAAAGAAACAAAGCTGGGATCAATGTTTAGTAATATTACAAATGTAACATTCAATATTGCTTAATATGTGTATGTCTCATTTTAACATTTTGTTGGTTAATTGGAACATTTCAAAAACACATTTGTTTTATTCATTGTTATTACTGCATTCATGTTTTTCAAATCATTCACAAAATTACTATTTTCAATTTTAATTCTGTTGTGTTGATGCTATATAATCATCTTTATGAATGAGATATATAAATATACTTATTGTGTCAGATTATTTAACATTTCTATTGGTTAATTATTTCTTTAAATGAGAGGTTCTGTATGAGTAAGGAAAATTTATTATCAAAAATAAATTATTCAGCCAATATTTCCATAGGCTGGTCACCTTAAACAAAGCATAAAATCTCATCTAATGACCAAATTACTTATCTTACTAATATTATAAAAAAGGCATCTACATGTATTTGTAGATTATTAAAACAGCTTAAGAAACATATAATCAAGGAAAATTTAGAGTAGGATTCAAGAATATTTTGACTAAGACAGTGCATCAAATTCATAGTTCATCTGTGTTTGTTTCTCACACTTATTATCTAAGATATAATAAAGTAACAATTACTGCCTTTACTGTGTCAAGGCAGATATGAGTAATATCTGTAGACATTACCCATTGTATATATTAAAGTACCCAACTAGATATCTTTATATTTGAATGGACTAAAGAATACTTTTTCTCAAATGTATTTTTGGTATTAAAGATAATGATACTATACAAATTAGCAAGGCTTAAGGTTCCTAACAATATTTGATGATTCGAAATCAGACCTTAGTTAACAGATGGCCCTATCATTCTGGAACATAATTGATATCCTCTTTGAAAATCTCAACTGAAAGGCTGATGGACATGTATTCCACCTGGTCCCTTGAGGGATTCTTATTTCAAAAAGGAAACTTTCACAAACAACAGTGTTTATTGTCAAATTCCTAAATGTCATGCCTACCAAAAGCAAAAGTACTCTTTCCAAATTTACCCTCATATTCTGACTTTTCATACTGTCCAGATATATTTTAAATTTTGTAATTTATATTTGTAATTTTGTAAAATATATTTTATATTTGTAATCATGTTGTCAGTTGAATAATGGTTAAGATTGCTAAAAGGCACATTTATTATAGTAACTCACACAAAGGTGAATTTCCTGACAAAAGTCCGTGAACTTCTTGAGATTCACAGGGGAATAAACCCAGCTATGTAATCAAACCAGGTTTCACCCAAAGTTCAGACAAAGCACATGGAGCCTGACATGCACGAAACAAGTCAAACCCCAAAAATTGATATGGATGTAAGAGCATTTGTGGGGGTAATTGTATTATATGCACACCTGTTCATGAGGAACACAATTTCACATTCAATGGCTAAACAGAAACAGCTTGTGTTTGCATTGGCAAGAACTATCAAGACCAACCTTTCACCAGCACAGATACCATCCCAACAGTTAAATGTGACCACCATGCATCACCCAGATGGTTTTTGAAATGAAAAAAAAAAAGACATCCCTGGCTGAGATCCTGAACGCAAGAGACTTACAGAGAAAGAGTGCTGAGACCAGGTGTGATTGATGAGCCCTCTCATTTATACAATGAGATTCAAATCCAGGCTGAAATAATGAATAGAATGAAGGAAAATACTAGTAAAGATTAATGAGTTTTAAGGACTCATCCCTCTGTTCTGAAACAAATGTAGGAGGAAAATAGTTATAGCTTCAAAAAGTCTTTTTTTTCTGATTTTAATCTCTGAAATTTCTAATCCTTTTGAAGTTTCAACAATAATGTTTTAAATTCAACAATTGTTTGTTAGAGAAAAATGGAGATATAGAAAAATGAATATTATAACAACAGAAGAAAGAATGTCTAGAAAGTTGCACCTTAGTATCTTAGCACAAACACCACTATGCACATAACTTTTAGCTAGTATTGTTGAGGTATAGGTAATAAATTGTCAAACATTTGGCAGTTTATTGAAGAGGAATACTCACAACATGAGCTACATAAACTCATCCTCTAAATGAGAATATTTTAAAAGATTCTGACTACAGATGTTTCAAAGTAGAATTTTAGGTCTCACTGGGTGTCCCCAACTGGTGATCACTCTATTGTAAGCTTACCTCTTAAGCAAGTTCATTCAAATTCCTATTTTCCCTTCTCAACTTTTCAACCAGCAAGCAGTCATTGTTACACTTCAACACTTCTTTATATCAAGTACCTAATATAGAATGGAAACAGCTGCAATTTCAGTGTCCAGCCCTTTCTTCAACCCTTACAACATTTGTTCTGTTAATGTAGGTTAATTCTGCAAATAGCACTTTTGTAAATTGTTCTTGCAAACTGCTACATCATTTATGTAAGGACTTCTGTGAACTTTGAAAAATTAATGCCTTTAATTTTGGTTGATGGCAACATCAGCAGAGCTCTGTAAATTGCACTTTAATGAGATTTTGCTACAGGGGATAATCTGCTACTGACAGAGGAACATCTTGAAAACATCTGTAGACCTATAATTTCTCTATGGCGATTAGAGCCCACCACAAGACTCCAAATACAAACCCAAAATAAAGGGGAAATATGTAAAGTTCTAAATGAGACGACAACCTGTTTTTTAAAAGTGAAGGCTGAGTATAAAATGTTTCATGCCTTGAAAATAAATCAATTTTGGACTAATTAACATTTAGCTTTATTTAATTAAGAAAGACTATTACTGTCTCCACTGCTGTGCATCTGTATATAATGAAGCAAACAGCAGTAGGTATAAGATACCACTGAGGGATATGCCCAAGTAACCCAGCACTATAGGTATGAAGGAATGTGTCTTATTGTTAAATAACTGAAATCAAAAGTCTTACTTTAATTTGTCATAAATAAAATGAAGGTTTCTACAGATTCCTTTTCATATGGTTTCTTATTAGTCTCTGATGGAGACTGATAGTTGGAATGATTTAAATAGACAGCTGCATAATGGAAACGACTAAATAACACCTTTTAAAAAGTTTATATTTTTAGCAGGTCTAAATCACAGAAGGATGACAAATTTAATTTTGCTACAATTAACATTCTTTATTGCTCTAATGCTATTACTTCAAAAAGCCCCAGACTTATCTTAACTGAAGGTTCATTGTAGCTCATGTTTGTCAATGTGCCATTTTTAGAACAGGAGGTTCTGAAATTCATCTCATTTTTTAGTCAAACCCTGAACTTGAAAAGCAATCTGCTTTAAATATATACCATATTTGTTACCTTACACAAACTGAAATAAGAAGAAAGCAGCATAAGATATTATACTATATTCTTTATCTTTTATGTCATGAAGCAGCTACTTGTTGGAATCTTGACATCCAGGCCATAATTTTCTGCCTATAATGCTTACATCTTTGTAATTTTTCATTAGAAAGAAATTACATAAAATCTGCAGATTTAATGAGTACATGAGATCCCCCCTCAAAAAATCTGTTATTTCTAGAAAAATGAAATATATCAACAGGTTTAGATGATGTTTTAATTGACCCTTTGAAGGCTAAACTGTATGCATATTCTAAAATAAGTGAGAAATAAAAACAATTTAATAGATTCTCAACCTGAATCTGGTCATTCTCACTGTAATAAATGAGGAAAGTTTTTTATTACTTCACTAGAGGCCCAGTGCACAAAAATTTGTGCACTCAGGGGGTCCCTCAGCCTGGCCTGTGCCCTCTGGCAGTCTGGGACCCCTCGAGGGAGGTCCACCTGCTGGCTTAGGTCTGCTCCCCGGGGAATCAGGCCTAAGCTGGCAGTCAGACATCCTTCTGGCAGTCTGGGAGCCCTCGGGGGATGTCCACTTACCAGCAGGGAGCAGGCCTAAGCTGCAGTCGGACATCCTTAGCGCTGCTGAGGAGGCGGGAGGCGGGAGAGCCACTGCCAGCCTGGCTTATGGCTGAGCAGAGCTCCCTATGTGGAAGCACACTGACCACCAGGGGGCAGCTTCTGCAGTGAGCATCTGCCCTCTGGTGGTCAGTGTGTGTCATAGTGATCAGTCATTCCTAATCGTTCTGCTGGTAGGGTCAATATGCATATTACCCTTTTATTATATGGAATAGAGGCCTGGTTCATGAGTGGAGGCTGGCAGGTTTTCCCTGAAGGGTGTCCTGGATCCGGTTGGGGGTCCCACTGGGGTGCCTGGTCAGCCTGGGTGAGGGGCTGATGGCCATTTTTCAGTCTTGGAATGACCGCGGGCTGGAAGCAGGCATCTGGGATTTATTTAACTTTTATAATTGAAACTTTGTAGCCTTAAGCGGAGCCCAGGTCGGGTTGCCCCTGGCAACTGAGCCTCCCAGCCCCTCCTTGAGTGGAGGCCACGTCAGCTGGAAGCACGTATCTGAAATTTATTTATCTTTTATAATTGAAATTTTGTAGCCTTGAGCGGAGCTCAGGTATGGCCAGGGCAGGTGGGAATGCAGTACATAAAATTACAGCTGGAAGGGAGTAGAGAGAGGATGCATTGAGGTTGAGGTCTCCAAAGGGAAAAATAATAAATAAGGGGTTGACCAGCAGGGATATTTACCTATAACATCTGAACTATCCAGGAGTGATACTATGTGAACTGAGTATGAGATATAATCAGATATCTCCTGCTTCTGCCTCTCTAATGATTGGGGTTTGTGGGTGTGACTATAGGGTCTCCCTATGCCCTTGGGTCAATACCCAGGAGTTACTTTGAACTTGAACTTGGACCCATCATCATATTCTTCTCTCTCTTCTCCCCATCTAAAATTCTCTTAGTGGTCTTGCACTTGAATCCATTCCTCAAAGACACCATCTGTACTCCACTCATCCTATCTAATAAAAGAGCAATACGCAAATTAACCGTCACTCCATCACAAAGATGGTGGTGCCCATAGCCATAAGATGGCTGTGCCCAGTCCCCTCAGCCCCACCACTGAAGTGTCCAGGCCTGTTGGCCAGGCAGGTGGCAGGGGAGGTGGGAGGGGCGAGGGGCGGAGCCGACAATCGGAGGGGCCAGGGGTGGAGCCAGCAATTGAAGGGAGCTGGGGGTCCCCTGTCCAGGCCTGAGGCCTCAGCCAGAGGCCTCAGGCCTGGGCAGGGGTGGAGCTGGTGATCAGAGGGGACTGGGGTGGAGCCGGCAATCAGATGGGGCTGGGGGCCCCCTGACAGGCCAGAGGCCTTGGCCAAAGGCCTCAGGCCTGGGCAGGGGCTGAGCTGGCTCCAAGGGGAGCAGGGAGCGGGCCTAAGCCATCAGTAGGACATCTCCTGAGGGCTCCCAGTATGTGAGATGGGGCAGGCTGGGCTGAGGGAACCCCCCCCCACAGTGCATGAATTTCGTGCACCAGGACCCTAGTAGGTATATCAAAGGAGTCCCTTGTGCACAGCTAGATAGTTCACTCCTTTTTCAAACACTGCAAATGCAAGTAAATGTTTGGTATTGTGAGTATCCTTTACAAGGAATACATTGCCAGTTCCAGAATTAAAGATATTTGAGGAATAATTTAGGTAATTAATATCATTAGAATACAGAATATATCTCTAGGCATTTCTAAGGGCCCTTCAACCAAAAAAAAAAAAAAAAAAAAAAAAC
>NW_006290307.1:108256-116957 GCF_000327345.1 Myotis davidii
ATCATGAAATTATTACTTTTACTTTTCAGTATTAAACTTTATCAAAATGTGACTTCTGATGATAAAGAGCAACATCCTTTGTATTCAGTAACTAATGTTTTGTAATATGTGCATTATTTACTACTAAAATAAGCTATCATATATATATATATATATATATCTTTATTGTAAAGAGTATTACAGTTGTCCCTCTTTTCTCCCCTCATTGCTCCCCTCCACCTCCACCCAATTCCCACCCAACCCCAGGCCTTGACCACCCTATTGTCTGTGTCCATAGGTAATGCATATATGCGTATATGCATATAAGATGATTGTTTAATCTCTTCCCACCCCAGCAACCACCTTCCCTCTGAGAATTGTCAGTCTGTTCCGTGTTTCCATGCCTCTGATTCTATTTGATTCACCAGTTTATTCTGTTCATTAGATTTCTTAATAGTCTATTTTGATTGTTAGAGTCAATTGTTGATAGATATGTATTTGTTGCTATTTTATTCTTCATACTTTTTATCTTTTAAATTTTCTTCTTCCTCTTCTTAAAGAATACCCTTCTACATTTCATATAATACTGGTTTGGTGGTGATGAACTCCTTTAGCTTTTTCTTGTTTGTGAAGCTCTTTATCTGAAATTCAATTCTAAATGAGAGCTTTGCTGGGTAGGGTAATCTTGGTTGCAGGTTCTTGCTATTCATCACTTTGACTATTTCTTCCATTCCCTTCTGGCCTGCATAGTTTCTGTTGAGAAATCAGTTGACAGTCCTATGGGTGCTGCCCTGTAGGTAACTGAGTGTTTTTCTGTTGTTGCTTTTAAGATTCTCTCTGTCTCTTTTGCCCTTGGCATTTCAATTATGATGTATCTTGGTGTGGTCCTGTTTGGGTTCCTCTTGTTTGGGACTCTCTGTGCTTCCTGGACTTGTAAGTCTATTTCTTTCACCAGGTAGGGGAAATTTTCTGTCATTATTTCTTCAAATAGGTTTTCAATATCTTGTTCTATCTCTTCTTCTGGCACCCCAAAACACAACTGTTGGTGTGCTTGAAGTTGTACCAGAGGCTCCTTACTATCTTCATATTTTTGGATTCTTTTTTTCTTTTTGCTCTTCTAGTTGGGTGTCTTTTTTTTCTTCCTTGTATTTCAAATCTTTGACTTGATTCTTGGGATCCTCTACTCTACTGACTGGTCCTTTCCCATTTTTTGGCATTCTCACCAAGATCCTTGAAGGTCTCACTAAGTTCCTTGGACGTTTCTAGAAGATTCTTGAGTAACCTTATAGCTGTGTTTTTGAACTCTATATTCAGTAGTTTGCTTTCTTCCATTTCTTTTTTTTTTAATATATTTTATCTGCTTTTGGCTGCTCCTCTGTGTTTGTTTCTATGTATTGAGTAGAGCTGCTATGTCTTCTGGAACTGGTAGAGTGGCCTTTTGTAGTAGATGTCCTGAAGGGCTCAGTCACTCGGTCTCCCCAGTCACCTGAGCTGGGAACTAGGTGCACCCCTGTGTAGTCTGTGATCACAGTCTTGATGTAGTTGGGCCTTGATTGCTGTTTGAGTCACTGGGAGAAATTAACCTCCAGGCCAATTGGCTGTCACTACGACCAGCTGTGACTACAGTGGGAGAGCTGCTGTGCAAGAGATACCCCTATGGAGCAGCACTTGCTTCAGTGGAGCTTTGGTGCTCACTGAGTCTTCCCCTTGAGTGTGTCACTTATGGATGTGTAAAGTTGTAGTCTGCTATAGTCTGACACTGACCACTGTATCCACTGGCTCTTGGGTCTCCAGGGAGGTGAAAAGTGAGCCACTGCCAGGTGTCACCCAGTAGGAGCTACAGAGAGATCTTCAGATTTGTCCTCTCTGCATGGGGTTTGGGAGTGCTCAAACAAGGACCAGCTATGAAGCAAGGCAGGTGGGTGTTGGGTCTTGGGCCTTTTATTGATAGGTTTGGAGCTCCCTGACCCAGCTGCAGCTTGTTTGATTTTAGCCTGAGGAAGGACAGGCCATTCATATGCAAAAGCCACTGCACACAGCTATGGGGGAACAGTAAATTGGATGAGGTCTTAGGAAATCGTCAGGTTGGAGAAAACATAAATGGCTGCCAGCCAGCCCTGTGCCCGGGGAGGTTCCAACACAGGAACAATTATCCCTATGGGCGACTCCATCTGGAGTTATTTGAGGAAATGCCATACCTGCTCCAGAGTTCCTGCCCTGATGCCAGACAATCCAGTTCCTCCTCTTATGTGTATCACCCTGGAGCTGGAGCTCAGAGGAAGTGGAATATTGTAAGTTCAATTCATGCACCAGCCTTGTAAGTGGAACAGCTGGGTCTCCAGCAGACTCTGTCTCACTGAGCCCCAATCTGGACTGTTTTTTATAGCCCAAAGTTCTTACTTCTTTTCACAGCTCTGGGAACCTGGGCTGGGCTTCTGATGTGAGCCTGGGACCCCTTGCTCCTAACTGGTAGTCTCTGCATAGACCATCTCCCTCCCGATTAAAAAAGTGGCACACAAGGGTGCTGTGTCTCCGCACCTCCTACAAGTCTCAGTGTGCTTTCCTCATTGCTTCTCTAATTGTAGGACTTCAATTCATCCAGCATTCAGGTGATTCTGGATGATGGTTGTTCTGTATTTTAGTTGTAATTTTGATATGGTTGTGGGAGGTAGCAAGTACAGGCGATTACCTATGCTGCCATCTTGGTTCCTTGCTATTATTTTTTATTTATTTTATTTTATTTTAAAAAAAATCTTTATTGTTTAAAGTATTACATAAGTCTCCTTTAACCCCCACTGAACTCTCCCTGGCCACCCCCACTGCCAGCACATGCCCTCATACCCCTACTATCTGTAAACATTGGTTATGCTTATATGCATGAATACAATCTCTTTGGTTGATCTCTTACCCTCTCAACCCCTGCCTTCCCTCATAGGTTGGAGAGTCTGTTCGATGCTTCTATGATACTACTTCTATTTTTCTTCATAAGTTTATGTTGTTCATTATATTTCACAAATGAGTGAGATGATGTGATATTTATCTTTCTCTGACTGACTTATTTCACTTAGCATAATGCTCTCCAACTCGATCCATGCTGTTCAAACTGGAAAGAATTTCTTCTTTTTTACATCAGTATAGTATTCCATTGTGTTGATGTACCACAGTTTTTTAAACCATTCATTTGCTGATGGGCACTTAGACTGTTTCCAAATCTTAGCTATGGCATATTGTGCTGCTATTAACATAGAGATGCATATATTCTTTCTGACTGGTGTTTCTGTTTTCTTGGGATATATTACTAGAAGTGGGATTACTGGTTCAAATGGAATTTCCATTTTTAGTTATTTGAGGAAATGCCATACCGTTTTCCACACCGGCTGTACCAATCTGCATTCCCACCAGCAGTGAAAGAGGGTTAATTTTTCTCTGCATCCTTGCCAGCACTTGTGGTTTGTTGATTTGTTGATGATAGCCATTCTGACAGGTGTGAGATGATACTTCATTGTTATTTTGATTTGCATCTCTTGGATGATTAGTGACTTTGTGCAAGGATTTTGGCCTTCTGTATATCCTCTTTCAAAAATGTGTCTATTTAGGTCCTTGGACCATATTTTGATTGGATTGTGTATCTTCCTTTTGTTAAGTTGTATGAGTTCGCTATGAATTTTGGAGATTAAACCCTTACCAGAGATAATTCTTGTGGCTCTTTTGAGGGTTTCTTTTGCTGTGCAAAAGCTTTATATTTTCATGTAATTCGATTTATTTCTCCTTAGTTTCCATTACCGTAGGGAGCTGTATCAATAAAGATATTACTATAACAAGTGTCTGCTATTTTACTACCTATAGTTTCTGCTAAGATTTTTATGGTTTTCCATCTTATGCTTAATCTTATCGCTACCAAGCTAGCGATGCAAGAACTGCTAAAGGGACTATTGTAAAAAGAAGAAATAAAAAGGGAAGAAGTAACAAAGTCACAAAAAGTGAAAATGGCTAGAAACAAATACCTATCAATAATAACTTTGAACATAAATGGACTGAATGATCCAATCAAAAAAAAAAATCGAGTGTCTGTATGGATAAGAAAACATGACCGATATATATACTGTCTGCAGGAGACCCACCTCAGAACATGGGAAGTGCATAGACTGAGAGTGCAGGGATGGAAAAATATCTTTCATGGAACTGGAAATGAAAAAAAAAAGGCTGGGGTAGCAATACATATATTCTATAAAATAGACCTCAAAGTGAAAGCCATAACAAGAGATAATGGAAGGCTACTTCATAATAACAAAGGGATAAATACAACAAGATGATATAACTCTGGTAAACATACATGCACCCAATACAGGCACACAAAATACATTAAAAAAATAAAATTCTGGAAGAAAGCAAGAGACAGATTGGCACCAATATAATCATAGTAGGGGACTTTAATACCCCACTGACATCACTAATAGATCAACTGGACAAAAAATCATCAAAGAAACATAAATCCTAAATGACTCACTAGATCACATGGACTTAATTGATATCTTCAGAAGGTTTCACCCCAAAGCCACAGAATATACATTCTTCTCAAGTGCACCTGAGTCATTTTCAAAGATAGACCACATATTGGGTCAAAAGCAAAGTCTCTCCAAATTCAAGAAGATTGAACTCATATCAAGCACCTTCTCAGACCACAATAGCATAATATTAGAAATCAACTACAATAAAAACAATAAAATAATTTCAAACATTGGAGGCTGAAAAACATGCTATTACACAATGATTGTGTTACCAAAAAGATCAAGGAAGAAATTCAAAACATTCTGAAAATGAATGACAATGAAAACACAATCCAAAATCTATGGTACACCATCAAAGCAGCCCTGAGAGAGAAGATCATAGCTCTACAGGCCTACTTCAAAAAAAAAATGGTAATGAATTATCTAACCCTACAACTTAAATAATTAGAAGGAGAACAACAAGAAAAGTCCAGAGTAAGAAGAAGGAAGGAAATAATAAAGATCAGAGCAGACGTAAATGGCATAGCGACAAAAAAAAATTCAAAAGACTAATGAAAACAAGAGCTGGTTCTTTGAAAGGATGAACAAGATTGATGAACCTCTAGCCAGACTTACCAAGAAGCAAAGAGGACCCAAATAAACAAAATCAGAAATGAAAGAAGTGAAGAAACAACTGACCCCACAGATATACAAGGATTGTAAAAAAAATATTAAGAACAACTCTATTCCATCAAACTGGACAACCTTTATGGAATGGACATATTCCTAGATAAATACAAGATTCCAGAATTCAATGAGGAAGAATCAAAAAACTTGAATAGGCAGATTTGTATTGATGAAATTGACACTGTACTCAGAAAACTTCCAGCAAAAACAAGCCCTGGACCAGATGGCTTCACAGGGGATTTTTTACCAAATATTCAAAGAACTAAACCCTATTCTTCTCAGATTATTCCTAAAAATAAAAGATGAAGACACACTTCCAAGCCAGAATTACCCTAATCCCAAAACCAGATAAAGACACAACAAAGAAAGACAATTACAGGACAATATCCCTGATGAACGTAGATGCTAAATCCACAACAAAATTCTAGCAAAACAGATCCAACATTACATTAGAAAGATCATACACCATGACCAAGTGGGATTTATTCCAGGGATGCAAGGATGGTACAATATACACAAATCAATAAACGTGATACATCATATAAACAAATTGAGAGACAAAAATCACATAATCATATCAATTGATACAGAAAAAGCATTTGACAAAGTCCAAATCCCTTTACTGATAAAAACAATCAGAAAAGTGAGAATACAAGGATCATACCTTAAAACAATAAAAGCCTTATATGGCAAACCTACAGCAAACATCATACTCAATAGGCAAAAACTAAAACCATTACCCCTAAAAACAGGAACAAGACAGGGATGCCCACTTTCACCATAGTACTGGAAGTGCTAGCCATAGTGATCAGACAAGACGAATAAATAAAGGCATCCAAATTAAAAAAGAAGAAGTAATGCAAACAGATGAGAAGAAGAAGTAAAAAGGCATCCAAATTGGAAAAGAAGACATAAAACGGTCCTTATTTGCAGATGACATGATACTGTACTTAGAAAACCCTAAAGACTCCATCAAAAAAATATTAGACCTAATAAATAAATTTGGCAATGTAGCAGGATACAAAATTAACGCCAAAAAATCAATTGCATTTTTATACCCCAAGAGTAAACTTACAGAAAGAGAGATTTAAAAAAACAATCCCATTTACCATTTCAACAAAAACATTAAGGTACCTAGGAATAAACTTAACTAAGGAGGTGAAAGACACCATTGCATCAAAAAATTAAGATACCTAGGAATAAACAACTAAAGAGGTAAAAAACCTCTACTCAGAAAACTACAGGACATTGTAAAAAATAGATAGAGGAATACATAAACAGATGTAAGAACATACCATGTTCATTGATTGGTAGAATAAACATCATCAAGATGTCCATACTACCCCCAAAAATTTATAAATTAAATGCATTCCCCATTAAAATACCCATGGAATATTTTACAGACCTAGACAAACTCTCCAAATATTCATCTGGAATAAAAAAAGACCCTGAATAGCAGCAGCAATCTTGAGGAAGAACAAAGTTGGAGGGATCACAATACCAGATATTAAGCTATACTACAAAGCCACTGTTCTCAAAACTGCCTGGTACTGCCATAAAAACAGACACATTATCCAATGGAATAGAACAGAGAACCCAGAAATCAACACCAGCCATTATGCTCAATTAATATTTGACAAAGGAGGCAAGAACATATAATGGAGTCAAGACAGTCTCTTCAACAAATGGTGTTTTCAAAGAGGACAGTCAGAAAGTCAAGAGACATATGAAAACATGCTCAAAGTCATTAATCATCTGAGAAATGCAAACCAAAACAACAATGAGGTATCATTTCACACCTGTCAGAATGGCTATCATCAACAAATCAACAAACGACAAGTGCTGGAGAGGATGCAATGAAAAAGGAACACATGTGTAATGCTGGTGGGAATGCAGACTGGTCAGCCACTATGGAAGACATTATGGAGTTTCCTCAAAAAGTTAAAAATGGAATTCCCATTTGACGCTGTGATCCCACTTCTAGGAATATATCCCAAGAAACCAGAAACACCAATCAGAAAGGATGTATGCATCCCTATGTTCATAGCACCACAATTTACCATAGCTATGATTTGGAAACAGCCTAAGTGCCCATCAGCAAATGAATGGATTAGAAAACTATGGAATATCTACACAATGGAATACTAGGCTGCTGTAAAAAAGAAGGAATTCTTACCATTTGCAACAGCATGGGTGGAACTGGAGAGCATTATGCTAATGAAATAAGCCAGTCAATGAAAGAAAAATACCACATGATCTCACTCATTTATGGATAATTAAGACCATTATAAACTGATGAGCAAAAATAGATACAGATGCAGAGCAACATTGAACAGACTGTCAAACTACAGCGGGAAGGCCAGGGAGGGTTGGAGGGTAGGGAGGGGTAAGACATCAACCTAAGGACTTGTATGCTTGCATATAAGCATAACCGATGGACACAAGACAATGCGGGGTAGGGGAGGCCGGGAAGGTCAAGCGGAAAAATAAAAAAGGAGACATATGTAATACTCTTTGTAATACTTCTTTTGCAATAAAACAAAATTACAAAAACAAACTAAAAACTAAAAATGGAACTCCCATTTGACCCAGCAATCCCACTCCTAGGAATATATCCCAAGAAACTAGAAACACCATTCAAAAAGGATATATGCACCCCTATGTTCATAGCAGCACAATTCACCATAGCTTAGATTTGGAAAGAGCCTAAGTGCTTATCAGCAGATGAGTAGATTAAAAAACTTTGGTACATCTACACAATGGAATACTATGCTGTTGTAAAAAGGAAGGAACTCCTACGATTTGCAACAGCATGGATGAAGCTGGAGAACATTATGCTAAGTAAAATAAGTTAGTCAGAGAAAGATAAATATCACATGATCTCCCTCATTTGTGGATCATATTGAACATCATAAACCGATGAACAAAAACAGATCCACAGACAGAGAAACATCTATTGGATACTCAAACCTCAGAGACATGGTAGGGGAGGGTTGGGGTACAGGGGAGAGATCAACCAAAAGGCTTGTATGCGTGCATATAAGCATAACCAATGGATGCAAACAACAGAGGATGAAGATGAGGGCAGGTTTTGGCGGGGGGCGTTCACCACACATTTGTAATACATTTATCAATAATAGTAAAGAAATTCTAGCAAAAACAATCCAGCATTACATTAGAAAGATCATATGCCATGACCAAGTGAGATTTATCCCGGTGATGCAAGGATGGTATAATATTCACAAATCAATAAATGTGATACATCACATAAACAAATTGAGAGACAAAATCACATAATCATATCAATTAATGCAAAAAAGGCATTTGACAAAATTCAGTACCCTTTCCTCATAAAAACTCTCAGCAAAGTGGGAATAGAGGGATCATACCTCAACGTAATAAAAGCCTTATATAACAAACCTACAGCCAACATCATACTCAATGGGCAAGACCTACATACTCAACGGACAAAAACTAAAACCATTTCTCCAAAGAACAGGAACAAGACAGAAATGTCCACTGTGGGAAACTGATATAGGGTTAAGCCT
>NW_006290308.1:0-464 GCF_000327345.1 Myotis davidii
AAACAATTCCTAAGTTTTAAATTTTGGGCTGTTCTGAGCAGCATGATGCAATCTCATTCTGTCCTTCTCCAACCTGCCCATGGCATGAATCATCTCTTTGTCTAGCACAGCGGTTCTCAACCTGTGGGTCGCGACCCCGTTGAGGGTTGAACAACCTGTCACACGGGTCGCCTAAATACACCCTGCATATCAGATATTTACATTACAATTTATAACAGTAGCAAAATTACAGTTATGAAGTAGCAACGAAAATAAATTTATGGTTAGGGGTCACCACAACATGAGGAACTATATTAAAGGGTCACAGCACTAGGAAGGTTGAGAACCACTGGTCTAGCATATCCATGTTGGATATGCTCCCCACAAGTTAATCACTGGTAAGTCATCCTGGTTATCAGATCGACTGTCAGCAGTATCACAGTGCTTGTGTTCAAGGACACAAGGAACCCCATTTTACTTAATAC
>NW_006290308.1:7901-12500 GCF_000327345.1 Myotis davidii
CAAAATTTCTCATCACTTTACATTTTCTGTTTATTTGTTTTTTTGGTGTGTTTTTTAAAAATATATGTTATTGATTTTTACAGAGAGGAAGGGAGAGGGATAGTTACAAACATCATGAGAGAGAAACATCCATCAGCTGTCTCCTGTCCCCCTACTGGCGATGTGCCCTAACCAAGGTACATGCCCTTGACCGGAATCAAACCCGGGACCCTTGAGTCCGCAGGCCCACGCTCTATCCACTGAGCCAAAGCTGTCAGGGCTACGTTTTTCTGTTTGTTATTTTGTTCTCCCCTCACACCACCCTCTTCTGGACAGCAGCAAAACTCAATAACCGAAAATGATCTCTGTGCCATTTTTCCGGACATCAGTAAAGGAAAGACAAATGATGCCTATATTCTACTTTGCTGCCAGCCTGGGGAAAGATAACATATCTCATGTACCAACTTACAGTGAGGGTCCCACATATGATTAACCCCCGGAGACTTACCTGGAACCTCCAGAGCCCCCCGATGTCGTCTGTCCTTTCAAAGCAGACGGGCTCCAAGCCTTCGTCTAGGCAGCACTTGATCGACGTGAGCCCGCTCACACCTGCCCCAATCACGGCAATTCTTTTGTGGGTCATGGTCTCGGGAGCACTTCGCAGGGCTGGGTCCCCCCGCCAATCTGTCCTGAAGAATGGATGACAAAAGACAGAAAGCACACGGCAGTTAACACCTTTCAAGAAAAGACCCTGGCCCAAGGCATCCACACAAAACTGGCAGCAACAGGTGTCTCCGGGGGAAGCCAGAGTGTGCGGTCTAGTCGCCTTCGCCGCTGGGAAAGGCGACTCGCGGGGCCCGGGAGCCCCGCGCCTCCAAGCGGAGGCCCGACGCGGAGAGCTCAGCTGTCACACGCGGTCTCACTACCTTTCCTCCTGCACGGGGCAGATGCGTCAGCTGCAATCCGGAGGCTCCACTGCACTTTCCACCGTTTTCACCGAAATATAAAGCAACCAAGTTCAAACAACAGCCAACTGGGAGGGGCTGCGCCGCACCGCCCCTTTCAGCCCGCACCCCGTGCCATCAGCCGCCCCCGCTCCCTCTCTCAGGTGGGGGTGGGGGGAGGGCGTAGTGATGCCGGGAATGAAAGGCGGGCGGAGCCTGCTTGGGGCAGATAAAATAATTAGTCCTGCAACTTCTCGATTTTTCAGTGCAGTTGCCCGCCCTCCAGACCACTCTCTCCGAGAGAGGCCTTCTGTCTCCATCGCTCCCCGCTCCTCCGCACCCGCTGCGAATTTCCTGGTTTACCCCCTAAAGTGACAAACTCTCCTGCTGCAGGGGAACCGTCACCCACCACACAGCAAGTCTTGCTCCAACAGCTTGTAAGTGGAGAACCCCAATCTTTCAGATCTGTTACAAACAGGTCGCGCGCCCTAACCGGTTTGGCTCAGTGGATACAGCGTTGGCCTTCGGACTGAAGGGTCCCGGGTTCAATCTAAAATACCCACGCACCGAGCTGGGTGCTGGCCTAGGGTGCGAGTGGATTACAGTCCCCACTTAGAGGAGCTTGTAGTTTGGTGGAGAAGACCAAAGCACAGGCTGGAAATGTCAATAAAACAGAAATACTTCTAAAAAGTGTTTTATGCCATTGCATGTGGACTTAAAACCACCACATATCTGCTTTTAAAATGTAACTTAAATTTTTCAAATGCCGTTTCACTCGCTGGGTTGCAATCAGGGCCCATCCCAGGAATCTGTTCTGATGGGTTGTTGGGGAGGTAGGCTGTGGCTGATGCAATCCGTCTTTGCTCACCTTCGACTACTCTGAGTCAACTTTGCTCGAGATGGTTGGATGCCAATGACAGCCCTGGGTTTTGGCTTACTGGTCTCACCTCACAGGTATTGTTTATGGAGTTAATGCTTATCTTTTCTCAAGGGCTTACCTGGAATGGCTCAAATGGCTAAATGGGAATGGACACAACCTTCTCAGCAACCCTGTGAGGCAATACTATCATTATCCCCATTTCGCAAGTAAGTGGGAAGGGATGCAAGCCAGGCAGTCTAGCTATAAGCCCGAGCTTTCCATCACTGTGCATACTGTCCCTTTAGGAGGATGAATATATATATACTAGAGGCCTGGTGCACGAAATTCTTGCAGAGTAGGCCTCTCCCCCAGCCCTCACCTCCCCCAGCTGCCAGCACCGACTTCCCTCTGGCACCCAGGACCCGGGCTTCCCTCACAGCCCTGGCTTCTTCCAGAAGGTCATCTGGAAGGACGTCTGGTTTAATTAGCATATTACACTTCTATTATTATAGATATATTTTTAATCCTGATCCAAGGATATTTTCCATTGAACTTTTAGAGAGAGTGGAAGAGAGAGGAAAAGACTGATAGAAATATCGATGTGAGAGAAACACATCGATAGGTTGCCTCCTGCACCAGCCCTGACCAGGGCCCAGGCCAGGATGGAGCCTGCAACAGAGGTACATGCCCTTGACAGGAATCGAACCCGGGACCCTTCGTAAGCAGGCCAATGCTCTATCCACTGAGACAAACAAGCTAGGGCTAGGAGGACATTTTCACTTCTAATTTAGTCACAAGTCCTTCCATTTCTCATCTCCTTTCTTTTTGCATCCTTTTCTTTTTGCCTTACTTCTGCCTTTACAACACTCTAATTGAACTGCATTTATTTATTTATTTATTTATATTGTTGTTGTTGTTTTTAATTTTTTTATTGCTTAAAGAAGGGGTCCTCAAACTTTTTAATGGGGCCAGTTCACTGTCCCTCAGACCGTTGGAGGGCCGGACTCTAGTTTAAAAAAAAACTATGAACAAATTCCTATGCACACTGCACATATCTTATTTTGAAGTAAAAAAACAAAACGGGAACAAATACAATATTTGTATTTGCATGTGGCTCGCGGGCCGTAGTTTGAGGACCCCTGGCTTAAAGTATTATGGTCTCTGTCTTGAACACTCTTCTTCCTGATTATCATTTGGATCTAACTTAAATGTCATTTTCTTCGTGACATGTTTCTCAACTCATCAAGAGCTGCACCCCAGCCCTGTTCTTAAGCTCATCACACTGTTTTATTGTCTTATTAGTACTAATACTAATACGGATAACTTATTTTTAAGCCCCTTCCTTTTTGTCTGTCTCCATCACTAGAATCTAAGCTCCATAAATGCAGGGATCTTATCTGCCTCGTTCACTTCTGTTCGAGACACCGGATATATGGTCAGTGTAATCACTCTCTGCTGTACTCATCTGGCAAAAATCCAACCCTGGTAAGATCCAGTTCTCTAACTGTTCCCCTCCTGCACCTAACACACACCATGCTGACTGGTCTCATGGCCATAAACTTCAAGTGTCCCTTGCTGCTGCTTGGCAATGCTACCTCATTTCTCTAATCATTTCACTCTCCCCCTTCCCCAGACAGCTATTTCACCCCTTTCCCTCCTCAACCCTCCAAAGACTCCTTCTCCTTCCTCAAGCTCATCTGATGACCTTGTTTCTTATTTCACTTAGATAACTAAAACAATCAGAAGAGATCTTCCACCTACTTACACTCACCACAACTCTGTCCTCTACATGTTCCAGTGCATGACTGTCCGTACTCCTACTTGGGCCAACCCCTCCACGTGTGCACTGGTCGCACCTCTGCTCCATCATGGACAACACTCCTGCAGCATCATCAGTTTTTCTCTCTACTGGATTATTGTTCATATGAGCATTCAACATACTCTAATATCAATGATGTGGAAACAAAATAATCCTCCTGTTAGTACATGCAGACCCATTAGAAAATTCCCAAGAATGTAAAAACTACCTCCATAAGCAGAGGGTGTGGAAAAACTGAGGAAAGAGGCTGGTCACTCTAGTTTCATAAATGGTAGAGTTTATTACACGAAACTTACATATGAGGTGTGTCTTGGGTGGCCTACAAGACAAAACAGGTCTCTGTACCATTTGATAGGCCTCAAAGAATTATAGAAGATAAAAGGGGGGATAGTAATGGTACCATATACAGGAAATTACATGCTTGATCTGGTCAGGACAATGACCAGGAACCAGCATATAGAGGGAGGCAAGGGAGGGGCAGAATGAATATCAATTATGATCAGACAGTTTCTAAGGGGTGTGTGTGTGTTAAGCAATCTCTGTTCTGGCCTGGGTCCAGCTCATAGGTCTGGCAGCAGTCACATCTGTCCTCCAGACCTCCCACTAGCTCTAGATCCCCTTTCAGTTACTGCTCCCAGTATTCTGCTCCCTTTTATAGCAAAACTCTCTGAAAGAGTTGTGAGACATTCTGCCTCTACTTACTTTCCTCCTATTCTCTTTTAAAAATCCATTCCAGTCAGGCTTTTTATTCCACAATATACAGAAGTTGTTCTTGTTGAGGTCATGAATGACCACCACATTACCCAATCCAGTGGTTATTTCTCTACCTTATCTTTACATTTGACATAGACAATCCACTCCCTTCTTTTTGTAATTCCTCATCATTTCACTTCAGGGACACCACACTCTTGCCTCTCATATCTACACTAATAAAAGAGAAACATGCAAATTGGTGTCACTCTGCTATGCCCACCAGCCAATCAGGATGAGTATGCAAA
>NW_006290308.1:13017-14484 GCF_000327345.1 Myotis davidii
AAAGCCTCCTGAACGCGGGATCAGTGGAGCCGCGAGTACTCCTGGCACCGGGATCAGCGGAGCAGCGAAGCCTCCTAGCAACAGGATCAGCTGAGCAGCGAGGACTCACTGCCCCTGTGTCAAGCAGAGCTGCGAGGCCTCCCAGCACTGGGTTCAGTGGAGCTGTGAGGCCTCCCGGCACTGGGATCAGTGTGACGGGGGACAGCGCCCAAGCCCCCTGATCGCCCTGCAGCTCTGTGTGTGACTGGGGGTGGGGCCACAACCTCCCTATCCTCCCTGTTCTGTTCGTGACAGGGGAAGGCGCCCCAACCCCCGGATCGGCCCTGCTCTGTGCCTGATAGGGGGTAGCTCACCAATCCCCTGATCGCCCTGCGGCTCTGTGTGTGACAGGGTGTGGCGCCTCAACCCCCCCATGGACCCTGCTATGTGTGTGACGGGGTGGAGCCGCAACCTCCCCTCAGCCCTGCCCTGAGTGTGACAGGGGGAGTGCCCCAACACCCTGATCCGCCCTGCTCTGTGCATGACAGGGGGTGGCGCTGCAACCTCCCCATTGACCTTGCCTTGAGTATGACAGAGGGCAGTGCCCCAACCCCCCAGTTGGCCCTACCCTGAGCATGATTGAGTGTGGCATCGCAACCTCCTGATCTGCCCTGCTCTGTGTGTGACAGGGTATGGAGCTCCAACCCCCCTGATGAGTCCTGCTCTGTGTGTGACAGGGGGCAACGCCCCAATCCCCTGATCAGCCAGCTCTGTATGTGACAGGGGTGGCGCCACAACCCCCTGATCCGCCCTGCTCTGTGCATGACAGGAGGCGGTGCCCCAAATCCCCAATCAGCCCTGCTTTGAGCCCAACCAGGGGCTTCGGGGCAGGTACCTAGGGATTGGGACTGCCCTCTGCCACTCCGGAGCGGGCCTAAGCCAGCAGGTCAATATCTCCCGAGGGGTCCCAGACTGTGAGAGGGCACAAGTTGGGCTGAGGGATACCCCCCCCACGCCAGTGCAAAAATTTTTGTGCACCAAGACTCTAGTCTACACTAATAAAAGAGAAGCATGCAAATTGGTGTCACTCCACTACTCCCACCAGCCAATCAGGATAAGTATGCAAATTAACCCAACAAAGATGGCAGTTAATTTGCATATGCAGGAGCGGAGTGAAGACTGAAGACAGCATAGAAGGAGGCCAAGTGCTGCAGAAGGGAGTGATGCAGCAGAGAAGGGAGCGAAGCCTCCAGCCGCAGGAAGCCCTATTCTTGCAGGAATCTTCCTGCAGCGGGCCTCTGGTTATCACATAAGCTGCTCTTAGTCTCTTCTGCTGGTTCTTCCTCATCTTCTTGACTTCTAATTATTAGTTTAGTGTACAAGGCTTTGTCTCTTTTATAATTCCTGTCCTCCCTTAGGGTGTAGCATCTAGTACCAAGGTTTAAGGTCCATCCTATAATCATGACTTCCATATTTATATATTTTCCA
>NW_006290308.1:15861-17207 GCF_000327345.1 Myotis davidii
AACTACTAACCCATAACCCCGTCCTCTAACCATAAGCATAAATAGTAGTGTATGTTTTACAATGGTTGAAATTATAGTGCACTTATAGTTTGTATTTTAGTAATCTAACGCTGTCATTGTAATTTTCCATTTTTATTCTTCCCAATAATTATTTTTTATTGGCTACTTAATATTCCTTCAAGAGAATTGATCATAATTTACTTAAATGTCCTAAAGATGAGGATTGATGAGTTCCTTTTTTGTTGTGCGACTTAAATTAACCTCAGTGTGAACACCTTTGGGTATTTGCTTTCTCAATATTTTGGATTACATCCTTAGGATAGATTTTTTTTTTAAGAGCATTTGCAGGAGTTTATTTAAAAATATATTTTATTGATTTTTTTACAGAGAGGAAGGGAGAGGGATAGAGAAGGTGCTCTATAAATACAGACAGGAGGGAGGAAGTTAGGCAGGAAAGAGAACCTGGGAAGCAGCAGAGGCCACCACGTGGTTGGTCATTTTCACAGTCAGACCCTGACAGTTGCTGTATGATTTCGAAGTATTCCTGACCTCTTGTACATTCTTTGTATCGATTTCATTGATTTCTGTTGTCTTTCCTGATTTTTTTCTTTGCATTAGAGGTTCAACTGCATAAATATCGAGCACCATTGCTTGTTGACTGTTGATATGATTGAGTGCCACAGATTCCTTTGGCAGTTATTTTGAAGCTTACGTGATTTCACTCTAGGAATGGATGCCTCTCCTAATGTGTACATCATGATTTTGTAAACCAAGCGTTCTGTAAGAGTTTGTGTTCTCTACAAGGTTGTGGGAACTTTGTGGTCGTTTCTCAGATGGAAATGTGATCAACACTGCCTTCTTTTTCTGTGTTTCAGACCATTGCTTTCTTCATTTACTTGGCAGGAAGATTAAATGATGAAGGACCATTTCTCATTCTTTGTCCCTTGTCTGTGTTGAGCAACTGGAAAGAAGAGATAGAAAGGTACAGAGCAGATGTAGCTGAAATTTTGTTTTTTGCATTGATTAAGGTTTTTTTCTGAGTGATGTGTGAAGTGTGATAAAACAACAAATTGCCCTAAACAGTGAGTGTATTTTTTCCCCAGAAAACTCTAACCTGTGGTAATGTAGATAAAGACTGAGGATCTGATGGGAGGAGGGTCCCATGTTATTGTTACTATTCGGCAATTTGAAGGTCAGTCCTCATTTTTAGTAAATTTTGATGAACTAAAGAAGAAACCGTCTTTTTCATAGTGACATATGGAGTAACCAATATG
This sequence comes from Myotis davidii, assembly GCF_000327345.1. NCBI lineage: Eukaryota > Metazoa > Chordata > Mammalia > Chiroptera > Vespertilionidae > Myotis > Myotis davidii. The sequence goes on from NW_006290308.1 coordinate 17,136, forward strand.
GAAAAAAATATTTTGTTTTTAGAGTTAGCACAAGACCCTTTTTTTTTAGATGTTCCTCAGACCCACCTGTGA
>NW_006290308.1:17531-18633 GCF_000327345.1 Myotis davidii
GATAAGACCAAGTCACTGTAAGCAGGACTTACTGCCTCCTTTTGCATGTCTAAGATAGTGCCACTTAGAAATTATGTTCATAACTCTTTTTACTGAGTGAATGAATAAGACTTAACTCTTATCAATCTCAGAGTTATACTCGTACCAGCCTTTATAATGTATTTTCCTTAAATTTTCAGATTTCTTTGAAAGATGCAGCATTTCTAAGATCGTGAGTATGTTACACTTCTTCAGAAATTGCGTTAAATGTATCATGATACTCATGTCTTTTCTTCTTTCCTATATGTCTTCCATGAGTCTTATTTACAAACTAGAGGCCCAGTGCATGAAATTTGTGCACTGGTAGGGTCCCTAGCAGCTGCTGGCTGCTGGCCAGGGCCTCCCTCCCTTCCCCCAGCCACCCTGTGCCCTGGTTCAGGGGGCAATTTGCATACTACGCTTTTGTTATATAGGATAGGAGACATTGTAGGAGTCCTACAATCTAGCTCCCTAGATTGTATGTCCTTGGGTTAGTTACTTAATCTCCATGAACCTCAGACTCTTCATGTGTAAAATGGGGATGATTAAGTCTCTTACCTTGGATGGCTGTTGTGAGGATTAAATGAAATAAGATGTGCCTGGTGCGAGCTTAACAGGTATTAGATTCTTCCAATTAGACAGTGGTGATGGTTACACAACTCTGTGAATATACAAAAATTACTGAATTGTACACTTTAAAGGGTAAGTGTTATGAATGTGGAAAATAATGAATAACGGTCCTGGCTGGTTTGGCACAGTGGATAGAGTATCTGCCTGGGGACTGAAGGGTCCCAGGTGGATTTCGGCCAACGGCGCATACTTCGGTTGTGGGCTTCGGTCCCCGTTGGGGTATGAGTGGTAGGTGGCCACTCAATGTGTCTCTCTCACTTCAATGTTTCTCTCTCTGATCTCCCTCTCCCTTCCACTCTCTCTAAAAATCAATGGATAAAAAACAAACAAAAAAAATAAATAAATAAAAATCAATGGATAAATATTCTCGGGTGAGGATTAACAACAACAAAAACAGTATAAACCAGAATAGAAGAAATATATAAAAATAAAGAGAACTATAACTGTTTGCTTA
>NW_006290309.1:0-319 GCF_000327345.1 Myotis davidii
TCTGTAAAAAATCAATAAAATACATTAAAGAAAGATATATTAGTAACTCATCTTTTTTAAAAAATTTATCTTTATTGTTCAGATTATTACAGTTGCTCCCCTTTTTTCCCCCCATAGCTCCCCTCCACCCAGTTCCCACCCCACCCTCTGCCCTTGCTCCCCCAACTGTCCCTGTGTTCGGCCTCACAGGGGCCATTGCAGCCTCGCAGGGATTGTTGCAGCCTCACAGGGACCGTCTCAGCCTCACAGGGGCCGTCGCAGCCTCATAGTGGGCGCCGCATCCCACGTTGGGAGTGAAGGTGCGAGACAGAAGCTCCTC
>NW_006290310.1:0-12794 GCF_000327345.1 Myotis davidii
TTACATGGTTAGAGAAAGGCAGTTTAGGTAAGATGACCTAAGTTTTTATCACATTTTTCCTCTGTGGACCTATAGTATAGGCATGCCATTTAAACTTTCACTATGCTACTCCTTTTGGCTATTCTTCTAAAGCATATTTCTTGCTCTTAGAAACATCCCAAACATCTCAGGGTCTGATGTCAGTTACTTTGTGATCATTTCATTGGGCATTCAGCTTCAGCTGAAGCCACCTCAATGCCAGGTTGAAAGCCAAATAAAATTCATTCATTATTATTAATGACACATTTACTTCATAAAAAGGTGAATCATCCTTTTCTTCCCCAAACTAAGCAAGTTCCCAGGATGTGGGACTTTTATGGGTAATATCAGGACAGTCGTCAGTGAACCACGCTAATTGACATCCTGGACTTATCAAGTTAAAAAGATGGAGAGAGGGACTTGAAAAGACTAAAATTTCTGAGAGTATTGTGGTCTCATAGAGCTGGTGAGACAAATCAAAACCTTGAGTGGCCAATATCAGAGGTAATGCTGGGTGGTGTGTGTGTAATTCAGATTCATCCATGCCAGTCTTCCCTTCAAGATGCTATTGAATTAAAAAGTTGAGTAAGATAGGAAAATAAAAAGTCACACAAAAATAGTCTGAAGAGTAGAGTGGTAATTTTACTTCACTCATGCTTAGGAGATAAGAATTAGTTCAGATCCTTCCAGAGAAAAGATCAAAGAGAACACATAAGGTTGTCAATTGGGAAGAATGAGGTAAGCACAACTTTACCAAAACTGCAAGTTATCAATCCTTCAGCTCAACCCCTGATTGGAATAAGGTGATCAAACTCCACTGTTTCTGTATCAACTACACGTTTTGAACACAATGCAGGGAATTTGATTCACAGTAAGTATGCCAAAATACATAATATGCAATAAGTGATTTGATTTATATCCAAGAAGACAAAATAGAGAAAAAATAGGGGAAAATAAACGTAGTACAGGTGAGTTCAATAGAAAACAGATAGTAAGATGGAGGATATAAATTTTAGCATAATATAAGCAAACTAATTGCTTAAATTAAAAGACAACTTTGAGATTGCACACACACATAACTCTTGCAAAATCATTAATATGCTGCATATTAGAGATACATTTTAACCAATAAGGACATATAAATGATGAAAGTAATGGGTAGAAATAGTTATAACAAAAAAAAACATAAATTTGATAAAAGCTGGTGTAGCTATTCAAATGTTAGCTAAGAACACTTTAAAGCAAGAAAAATGGCTATATATGCAAACAAAATAAAATTTTAATAAATGAAACAGTTTATCTTAAATGATTGAAAGCCTTTTCCCTGGGCTTGGAAATAAGATAATGACCACTATAACAATTTTTATTCAACATGGTACTGGAAAACCTAGCCAATGATGTAAGTCAAGAAAAATAAAGTATGTAAGAATTGCAAAAGATACATAATTGCCATAGTTAGATAGTAATGTTGAAGTCCCTTTTATTAGAAGGATGACAAATAAAGATTTTTTTTCTTTTTTTAGGGGGGGGGGCTCATAATCAAAATTTTTCAGCTTTATTGAGGTATAATTATCAAATATAATTATAAGATATTTAAAGTATATGATGTGATGATTCAGTATACGTATATAGAGTGTTCCAAAAATGTATAATACACACCTTGTATAACTATAAAGGTAGTGTTTATAAAATACATTTCACTTTCAAAATTGAGCTACCAGCTGTTAAAGTGTGGAAACATTTTTTGGGATACCCTGTATATTGTGAAATAATTCCCACATCAAGTTAATTAAAACCTCTATTATCTCACAGATTTACATTTTTATTTAATATTTCAGTTATAAAATGCAATGTTATCAACTAGTCCCTATGTTTTATAGTAGATCCTTAGAAATTGTTGATTCTGTAAGAAAGTTTGTGCCCTTTTACCCTCTTCTCCCTAACTCGAACAAACCCCCATTTTCCTTCCTTTAAAATCTTTTCCATTGCTTGTAAATGATCAGAAATCGTTTGCTGAGCAACATTTAATCTTTCTGCAAGTTGTTTTTGAGTTTGACACGCATCTTCATCCAATAATGCTTGTAATTGTTGGTCTTCAAACTTTTTCAGTTGACCTGGTCGTTTTTGTCTTTCACATCAAAATCATCACTTTTAAAACATTTAAACCAGCGTTCACACGTATCCTGAGATGGAGCATGTTCACCATCAGCCTGAAACTGAGATGCGTGCCCTTGACTGGAATAAAACCCAGAACCCTTTGGCCTGCAGGCCGATGCTCTAGCCACAGACGCACCAGCCTGGACCCTCGTGTAGTTTTAATTTGTATCTCTCTGATTTTTTGTGATCATGAGCATTTTTTCATATATCTATTGGCCATCTGTATGATTGTCTGTTTTTAGATAGAATGTACATATAAAATCGAATTTTATATATTTCTTTCCTCCATCAAATTGATAAAATTAATTATTCATTCAAACAGATTACTTACATATTGTTTTGAATTCTTAGACAACTTACCTTGATCACAGAAAAAAGCTAAGAAAAAACAATTTAGACAATGCTGATAGGAAATATAATATGTTCACTTGATATGATTTTTTAATAATGGTATAGCCTATTACTGTAATTATATGTGATATTTTTATATAACCAGCAGCACCACAGTTTTGTTTACACCAGCATCATCTCTGACACCTGCATAAGTGTAGTGTAAGCCGTGACAGTCAGACACTTGCACTTTTTTTGTAATCCAGTGTCTGATTTAAGTTCTGATTGTCAAGGTATTCACATCAAAGCTGTCTTCTACAATAAAGGCATTGCCAGCTACAGACTGGATAAAGAGCCAGGCCACTCTCTCTAATGAGACTCCTTTGTTTTAGAGTTTGAGATCTTGGTTGATTTAAGTAACTGACTATTTGGGCTTCTTCTGTTTTCTGTGTGTGTGTGTTTCTCTTCCCCTCTTTAAATTCCTGTTTATATGTTTTAAATTCACCAATCAAAAGTGAGCTTGTTAAATGCAAAACCCTAGACTTGACCTTCCACCGAAAAATAAGAGACCTCGGCCCCATGCATATGCTCTCTCTACCTGGGAACTTGCTGTGTGTCCCCTGCTATATCTTGTGAGCTCCAGAGCCCATAAGTAATACACTCTTTTTCTTGAAAGTTTTCTAATGCTTATTGCTGAAGGGAGTCTTGCAACCATAAAGGAATCACAAGGGCAGCTCACTGGGAACCCAGGTGAGAAACCCCCAGGCATTTTTAGCCCATAGCAGTGCAATCAATAGGCTGAAACACAAAGCATAATGTGCTGTTGTGCTATAATGTTACCACAGCTACCATGTCACTAGGAAATAGAAATATTTTACCTCCAGTGCCAGCTTAGGGGATTACCATCATGTGTGGTCAGTCATTGATCAAAACATCCTTATGCAGCACATGACTGTAGTGGGCATTTCTGTTTCTGGGCAGGATGGTGGGAGAAATTGGGTTGAATGGGGCTTCTTTGTGGTGCTGTTTTTTCTGATTTTAATTATTAATACTAGTTGTTCTACCTTTGTTCACAAGTATATAAGACAAAAACTTTGTCTTTTAACTTGTGTGTTATGTCAAATAGAATATTTTTCTGACTGGAATTTGGCATAGAAATTACTGTCAGTCAACTATTTTGGGATGTTTTGAATTTTCAAATATTTCACTGGTGTCAATATTTTAAAACAATATGGAAAAAATCTGAAACCATATGAGTTCACATATATAGAATTTGAAAAATAGCTCTTTTTAGTTAGCACTTGTGACTGAGCATTATGCAGTCTATAACCATAAGAGCCATCATTGATATCCTCAGAATGTGGTCAAAAAGCAACAGTGAATGCTTAAGAGTCTGCTGCCATCAACACTTGTCTGGTCTTGATTTATCATTGCACTTTCTCACTCTATCCTCAGTATCTTTTCTGTCCCTTGACATTTCCTGGTAATAAAACTTTTAAGATATACATGATTTACTAAATTTTATTGCTTTTTCAATTTGTTTTTACAATAAAATTAACTAATAACTTTTTCATAAACTATTCTAACCATTTATAGGAAACATTTTTTATGGATTCAAAATAGAATTTATTCTACTTTTATAAATCTTTTTTTTAAGGAGTCAGTAATATCAATTTAAAATAGATACTACAGCTCTAGCTGGTTTGGCTCAGTGCATAGAGTGACACGCTATCCCAGGTTCGATTCCAGTCAAGGGCACAAGTCTGGGTTGAGGGCTCAATCCCTAGTAGGGGGCATTTAGGAGGCAGTCGGTCAATGACTCTCTCATCATTGATGTTTCTATCTTTCTCCCCCTCTCCCTTCCTCTCTTAAATCAATAAAAATACATTTAAAAAATAAATATTACATTTATTATGCAATTATGTTTTAGCATTCAAAAAAAAGAATGAACCAAATATTAGTTTGGGTATAGTACTATTTCAATGTATGCGACTGAAACTGCAGATTATTTTTTATAACTGTTCTTAAACATGTAGTGATATAAACAAATGCTTTTTGCATCAAGGCAGGAAATAAAATATCTTGTTTAGGAAAATAATGTATGTGGTAGACCAAAAATGAATAAAACACCTGGAGTCTAGAAAAATGTCTTTGGAATCGAAAGGACACACAGAGAGAAGAATTAAAGAAAACTTAAAAAATGACAAGAGGTTGTCCTTGATGTACAAGAATAAAGAAGTAAAAAATTCATAGTCGTAGGATGGCTAAAGAAAATATATATGGAGGCTTATAATTGACATAGAAGTTGCTAGTTTTTCTGTGGTATAATTATCTTGCTAAACCTTCAGTGAAGTTTGCAATACACAGGGACCTTGAGAGTGTGGGTGTATGCTTGTGGTGGTGGTGGAGGTATCAGCTTATATATATATATACTAGTGGCCCGGTGCACATTAAAAGGGGATTAATTAGAGGAAATATTTTAATATTGCTATTTGTCCTTTCTCTATAATAGAAGTGTCAGAGATGAAAGAAAATTAGTAAAATGTATATGAAAATTGTTCTCCCATCAGAGTCTGGGTGCACCATGAGACCCAGAGTCAAGTCCCTGCCCACCCACGTGTGCCTCAAAATTGCACGAGACCCAGACCTGGCTGCTCCCCCATTGGGCTAGTTCCAGACCTGGCCAGTCCCACCCTTGTCAAGCTCCACGGGGCAGGGGGCATGATCTGAGGTTCCCGGCCCAGCACTGGGATGGGGGGTGCACCTTGAGGGCCCCCATCAAGTCCCGCCAGGTGGGAGGTGCTGCCTGAGGTCCCCCATCAAGCCCTGCCAGGTTTGGGGCACGGCCTGAGGCCCCTGGCCTGGCATAGGGCTGGTGGCATGGCCTGAAATCCCCAGCCTGGTGCTGGGGCTGGGGGAACAGCCTGAGGTCCCCTGGCCCAGCACCAGGGTGGGGGGCACACTTTTAGGTCCCCCGTCAAGCCCTGCTGAGCAGGGGGGGTGAGGCCTGAGCCCCCCGGTCTGGCACTGGAGCCAGGGATGCGGCCTGAGGTCCCCTGGCCTGGTGCTGGCGCGGGGGTTACGACCTGAGGTCCCTCAGCCTGGCGCCAGGGTGGGGGGCATGGCCTGAAGTCCCCCATTAAGCCCCATGGGGGTTGGAGGGGACACAGTCTCAGGTCCCTGATGATTGCTCATTAACACTCATTACGGGAACTCGGCCTCTGCTGTCATGTAGCCATCTTGTGTTATGGAAACCCCACCTCCGCTGTGGACACTGCCATCTTTGAGGCAGAGTGATGGTCATTTTGCATATTCCCTATTTATTATATAGGATGTTGGAATATCTGTGTATCTATAATAATAAAAGGGTAATATGTTAATTAGACTGGACGTCTTCTGGACATCCTTCCTGATGAAGCCAGGGCCAGAGGGAAGCCAGCTGGGTCCTGGGTCCCTGTGGGTGGCTAGAGGAGGGAAGACCAGGTCCCGGGTGCTAGAGGTAAGCTAGTGCTGACAGCTGGGGGAAAGAAGGCCTACTCTTGCAGGAATTTTCATGCATTGGGCCTCTAGTGTATTAAATAAATATGTTACATGATTCTCTTGCTCATATCCATTGATAAGAAAACAAAAGGTGATTAATACACTAAAGTAAATTAACAGAAGTATGAACCTGAAGGTCATAAATGAGCTTGTAGGTCACCAAGTGGCATGAGACCCTCAGGTTTTGTAAAAATTTTAGGTGATTTATGAGTATTCACAAGTAAGAAAATGGAGGCCTCAGTCAATTTTATTAAGATATTAATAGAACTAGTGACTTCTGTTGACATGCAAGTGTTTGACTAACTCCTTCAACAATTTACTTGCTTTGTGTTGCTTATCTTTCCATAGTTTATTGATGTTCAATCTCTTAAAACTATCAAAGGTACGTTAGATATAGAAATAAATAATAATATTTTCTATATATAAAAATAAAATTATCTATTAAAGCAACTTCATGTTAATATGCTTTTAAGTAGTACTATAGACCTTTCCTTATAGGTGAATGAATCTCTCTCTCTCTCTACAGGGCTCCAGTGGGAAGGAGCCTGCAATCAAGATACATGACCTTGACCAGAATCGAACACAGGACCCTTCAGTTCATAGACCAATGCTCTAGCCACTGAGCCAAACCAGATAGGGCTGAAATGTTTCTATTGATGTAATTACAAATAAATTCAAGATCTCAACCATTAATGCAATAGAAGTTTACTCCTTATTTGCATAAGGTCCTATCATAGTGGAATATTGCTTCACATGGACATTCATAACCCTAGGCTTATGGAGGATTTGCCATTTTTAACATTTGACCCCAACATTAATCAATGTCAATCCAGCAGAAGTAGGAAAAACAGAATCATTAATGAAAGTTTCTTATAAACTAGACCTATAAAATATTAACCCCTTATCAGGTAGATAACTTACATTATTATTATTATTATTTTTACTGTTTGGTGGGTTGCCTTTTCCTTTCTTTTTTTATTTTTATGTGTTTTTTTCCTACTCTATAGAAACATTTTAGTTTGATGTAGTCCCGCTTATTTATTTTTTCTTATGTCGCCTTTGCTTTTGGTGTCAAATAAAACAAACAAACAAAGAAAAACATCACTAATACCAATCTAAAGGTACTTCCTGTGTAAGTTTTTTTTTCTAGGAATTTTATTATTTCAGGTCCTATGTTCAAGTCTTTAATGAGTTAATTTTTGTGTATTTTATTAGGTAGTGGTCCACTTTTTTTACTTTTGCATGTGGTTGTCCAATTTTCCCAATACCATTTATTGAAGGGACTGACCTTTCCCCCATTTTAATTCTTGGCCCCTTTGTCATACATTAATTAACATTTATATGTGGGATTATTTCTGGGCTTTCTGTTCCATTGATCTAGATCAGTGGTTCTCAACCTTCTTAATGCCGCAACACTTTAATACAGTTCCTCATGTTGTGGTGACCCTCAATTTCATTATTACAAATTGAACATAATTAAAGCATAGTGATTAATCACAAAAACAATATGTAATTATATATGTGTTTTCTGATGGTTTTAGGCAATCCCTGTGAAAGGGTCATTCAACACCCAAAGGGGTCGCGACCCATAGGTTGAGAACCGCTGATCTAGATACATGTTTTTATGCCAATAACATACTTATTTTTGATTACTATACTTTGTGGTGTAATTTGAAACCAGGAAGTGTGATATCTCCAACTTTGTTCTTCTTTTACTTTGATTATTCAAGGTCTTTTGGGATTCTATACTAATTTTATTTTTGTAAAAAATTTCATTACACATAAAATGAGATATTTATATTAACATATTATTAAATTAAAATGGATGTATTTATCTTAGAATATTGTTTTAATTAGATAGGAAGATGAATAGAAAAATTAATAAGATGATATTGTGAATAGATTAAATTAATAAGATGATACTATGAAAATTAGGGACTATGATCAACTCACTAGTATTTTATTATGTTCTTACATTTTAAAATTAAATTGAATATATTTAACTTAAACTACAAATGAAAGTAGATGGTCATCTCTGACAAGTGAGCCAAGTACAAATAGATTAGAGAAAAATGTTACTACTATATTTTTAAATTCTACTTGTTAATATCAAATAAACATAAAGATTAGCATGATTTTTTGTGTCCATCAAAAGGTAGGTTAGTAAAATGGAGCTAAGAAATTGAGACACCATAACTTAAGTGGAAGCTTTATTAGTGATGGAAATTTTGTAAACACTATGTAGTTCTGATATTTTCCCCAAGTCTTATTAATTGTTATACTTTCTAAATTAAATACTGATCTCTTTGTGGATCACAGTTTGCCATAAATTTTCCAGAAGTGCATATTCTCAAAATTACATAACTAATAAATTTATGATGAATGAGATAAGCATTAATGGCACATATGGATTGTACAGTATACACTTAGAATGGATGTCAATATATTTTGAATTGCAGAAATTGAAATCTCTAGAATGTGAGTAACTGAGAGGAGTTAGGAAAAGAAGAGTGTGTGGATACACGTGTGAAATTCAGATGTAACAAAAGAAAGGAATCAAATGTATTTTTTTGTTATGTTGATGGTGATGATATTATTATTACATGTATTTTAAAATAGTCTGCTTCATATTCTTGCTGTTGTCCTATTGAATATTTTAAAGACCCTTATATTTGCATCTCAGTAAAGGATGCACAGTGTATCCATACAGTGATGTTACTGATATTTTAAGAAACATTCTAAAATTCAAATTCTACAAATACGTTCAAATGATATTGCTATTTCTACAGATGTATTTTTTGAACTGACTTCCAAATCTCTTACCCATTCTTTTGAACATCCTTAGTAGTGACAAATAATTATTCCTCAAGGGTAGATTTTAAATTAGGTAAATACAGATGTAGTTTTAAATATAGAGAATATGATGGATTATCAAAATGGGTAGTATACTAGTAATTTATGGTTAAAAAATAGGATGTCAATATATAGTTATGAGATTATTGAGAGGAGAAGATGGCGGCGATATAGGCAGACGCGTTTCAAAAGGAAATATTATAAAAAGGATTTCCATATATGGAAGCATAACTAAAATAAAATAATTTGGCGACCTAAGGTAGTCATTTCAAAGAACAACACGTATTTGTTGTATAAGATCTGTTTTTGAAATTAAAATGTTCTCACCGAGAAGAAGGTGGGCAAACATGGTGATGCAGGTAAATGAGTACTTACCTCCCCCCACAACATATAAAAATTACAACTAAAATACAGAACAACATCATTTAGAATGGCCTGAAACCTGGCAGAATGGCAGCCCTACAATAGAGAATTAAAGAATAAAGCACATTGAGACTTGTAGGAGGGGCAGAGACACAGAATGGGCTGGTCCAAAACCCATGTGTGGCATTTTTTTTTAATTGGGAGGGATATCTTGGCTACAGAGGCCCCCTGTGAGGAGTAAGGGGTCCCAGTTCCACACCAGACACCTCAGTCCAGGTACCAGTGCGGGGAAGAGAAATCCCCATAACTTTGGGCTTTAAAAACCAGTGGGGATTGTGTCTGAGAAGGACAGAGACGGCTGGAGTCCCAGGCAATTTCTCTTAAAAGGCCCATGCATAATCTTACTCTGAGCTCCAGTGCTGAGGCAGCAGCTTGAAAGGATTCAGGGACATATGGGGAGGAACTAAATTGTCTGACATCAGAGCAAAAACTGGGGGACAGTGTTTTTTCCAGACAAGTGCTGGTAGAATCCATTGTTCCTCTGCTGAGACCTCCATTGCCACAGTGCCAACAGGCATCCACCATATCTGACTCTCCATTATCCTGTCTCACACTGCTCACTTCACCCTGGTGATTCCTTGAGTCCATGCCCCACCCAATTTTCAGGCCCATCCAAGCTATTTGCAGTGGCTTTTCCATGTGAATGGCCTGTCCTAGCTTAGCCTTCAAACTTTCCTGAAATCTCTCAAACAAATAGCAGCTGGCATCAGCAGGGCCCATACCTCTTGATAACTGGCCCCAGGCCTAGCATTAGCATCAGTCTGCCTTGGTTTACAGCTTTACCTCTCCTGGGTACCTCCATACCCAACACAAGTAGCAGCCATCTGAAGATCATTCTGTAGCCTTGTTGGGTAGCCCCAGGCAGGGGAAAGGCAGTAGCTGACTTTTCACAACCAGGGAGGCCTCAGAGTCACCTGGGGGCCAGATTCAGACCATGCTAGATTACAACCCCACTACTTCCATGAGCAACACACTCAAGTGGCTGGCTCAGTGAGCACCAAAGCCCCACTGAAACAAGTTCTTCTCCATGGGGACATCTCCTGAACAGCAGCTCTTCCACTGTAGTCACAGCTGATATGCACAGCCAGTTGGCCTGGGAGTCAATCCCTCCCAGTGACACCAACACCAATCAAGGCTCAACTACAACTGGACATGTACATAGTCCACACAGGGGTATACCTAGAGTACCCAGCACAGGTGACTGGGGAAGCTGAGCTACTGGGCACTACAGGATACCTCATGTACAAGGCCACTCTACCAATTTCAGGAGACATAGCAGCTCTACCTAATACATAGAAACAAACACAGGTAAACAGTTAAAATGGCTATAAGAATGATCGAGGAACTTAATGAGAATGTCAAGGAAATTAGTGATAACATCAAAGACACAAAAAAGGACCAATCAGAAATGAAGGATACACTAACTGAAATGAAAAATAATTTATAAGGAATCAACAGTAGAATAGAGGACACCAAAAATCAAATTGGTGATTTGGAACACAAGAAAGCAAAATCACCCAATCAGAACAACAACAACAACAACAAAAATAAATAATAAAAACATATGAAGATAGTGTAAGGAGCCTCTGGGACAACTTCAAGTGTACCAACATTTGCATCTTGGGGGTGCCGGAAGGAGAAGAGAGGAAGCAAGAAATTGAAAACCTATTTGAAAAAATAATGGCAGAAAACTTCCCTTACCTCATGAAAGAAATAGACCTACAAGTCCAGGAAGAACAGAGAGTCTCAAACAAGATGAATCCAGAGGCCCACTCCAAGACACATCATAATTAAAATGTCAAAGGTTAAAAACAAAGAGAGAATCTTAAAGCAGCAAGATAAAAGCAGTTAGTTACCTACAAGGGAGCACCCATAGGACGGTCAGTTGATCTCTCAACAAAAAGTTTGCAGGCCAAAGGGAGTGGCATTAAATATTCAAAGTGATGAAAAGCAAAGACCTACAACCAAAATTACTCTACCCAGCAAAGCTAATATTTAGAATTGAAGGTCAGAAAAAGAACTTCACAGATAAGTAAAAGCTAAAGGAGTTCATCACCACCAACCAGTCTTACATGAAATGTAAAAGGGTCTTCTTTAAGAAGAAAAAGAAAAGAGATAAAAAACATGAACAATAAAATGTCAATAAATACATATCTATCAACAATTGAATCTAAAAATCAAAATAAATGAACAAGTAATCTAATGAACAAAATAAACTTAATAAAATAGAACCAGAGGCATGGAAATATGGACTATACTGACAAATCTCAGAAGGAAAGGGTGAGGGCAGAAAGAGATTAACCAAAGAATTTATATGCATACATGCATTACTCATGGACACAGCCAATAGTAGGGTGGTAAAGGCCTGGGGTGGGGTGGGATCTGAGTGGAGGAAGGCAATGGGGGAGAAAGGTGGAACATCTGTAATACTCTCAACAATAAAGAATTAAAAAGAAAAAAAATGTTCTCACCTAGAACCAGAATAGGTATCTTATACAAATGAGAATATAACTTTCATTTATCTTTAAGAAGCAGTTTTTTTTAGACTTACTTAGTATAAGTTAAGTTTGTAAGATTAAAAAAATGAAAGAATAACACAAAACTATTTAATGGTATATTACATAAATAATGAAAATAAGAAATTCTTTAAGTTAAGGGCCAATTCATTAATTAAATAACTTTTTTTGGGGTTAATCTTCACATGAGGATATTTTTTCCATTGATTTTTTTGGAGAGAGTGTAAGGAAGGGAGTGGGGAGAAAGAGAGAGAAACAATAATGTAAGAGAGACAAACCAATTGGTTGCCTCCTAATTGCTCCCTAACCAGGGCTGGGGACAAACCCTCAACCCAGGTATGTGCCCTAGACCAGAAATCACTCTAACCACTGAGCATACTAGCCATGAAAGAAGTAATTATTAAGTGTGTGATTACTGAGTCAAGTTCAGCCTTGTTGACCAGTAGACATGTGAGCAAAGATTTAGAGGAGGTGATGAAAGAATCAGTAGGGATATCTTTAGGAAGCATACCCAAGGCAGAAGAAATAGCTAATTTCAAATCTATAAGGCTAGATTTCTCTTTAATATGCCTTTTATGTTAACAAATATAGCAAAAAAGCTCATGTGGCCTAGATGAATATATAGTTGGGGAAATAATACAACATAGGGAAAGCTGGCTTCTATTTTGCTTGAAGGAAGGTTCAAAGTAAGGGAATACATGACCTAATTTCTCTTTTAAAAAGATCACTCCAAGTGCTGGTTTGAACATAGGCCACGGCAGCATAAGGTTAGATTCATTGAGATCAGTTATTTAGGTCAGAAATAATGGTGACCCAAGTAAAGGTGGGTAGTAGTAAAGTTATAAATATATATGGGGATCATTTGACTATCTATAGTATCAGAATTCATGATACTGAGTATGATCAAGAAGAGAAAGGGTGAATATAGGAAATAGGGTCTAGGATTTAGCCATGTGG
>NW_006290310.1:12911-22307 GCF_000327345.1 Myotis davidii
TGCAGGAACAATAGCTTCTGCCCGTGGGATTGCTCTGATGGTTTCATGAGACAGTGTGCATAAAGCACATAGAAGAGGGCCTGGCAAAGAGAAACTGCTCGACAGAGCCAGCTACTATCAGTTATTCATCATACGCAGATTCGGTGAGGCCGTGGGCACACACAGTGGTGGGTGGCATTATTGACTGTCCTCTCTGTGCCCAGCCAGCTCAGCCAAGGGTTTGCAAGCCTTGGGAGGTGAAGGATGTAGAAAAGACAGACAGATTAAGCTGGGTCTAGGTGGATCATCCTGTGCCTGGCTGAGTCCACAGAGAGAGATCCAGAGGCAAGCTGAGCCTTTATTTTATAGCCAGAGGTAAACAAGGTAGTGGTCACTATAGTTACAATGTTCTTGTGAGTTTCACTTGTTTTGGCAGCACTTGCTACACCTCCCTCAGCCCATTAGCTACCCAGATAAGATCTAGGGAGCGTCACAAGGTCAAGCCTAATTATGATAAGAGAACTGTGCCCTCTAAGCTGGGACTTGTTTGTGGCTTTGCCAACAGGTCAGTCCAAGGCTTAACCCTATAGCTGCTCCCTACAGTGATGTTCTATGGATGTTTGTTTTTGAAATCTTTCATCTTCTCAGTAAAGTTAAAGCAAAGTTTTCTATTGAGTAAGAGTAGTAGATTTATAGAGAAATATAGATTTGAGGAGAGGGGATAGGTATTAAATAGTCTTTTAGGACCAGACTTGGCAACCTACACCCCACAGGCTAACAATCTATTTCAAGTTTTACTAAAATGTAGCCCATTTTTTACATATTGTATATGGCTCTTTCAAGTTCAGTGGCAATCTATATATATAAAACCCCAATATGCAAATACACCAAATGGCTGAACAACTGAACAACCAAACAACCAGTTACTGTCACTTGGGCTGACCACCAGGGGGCACATGCATAACATGGTGGGCATCGGCCACTGCAGGATGGTGAATCAGGTGAGTGGGGGTGCCAGACCAAGGTGGGGCACTGGTTGTCATCAGGGCGAGCCTCTGGTGGTTACTGAAAATTCTTTGCTCCTGTGGGTTATGATCTTGCCAGGTGCTCATATCTTCTGCCAGTGCCAGGCCCTCTCACATCCACTGCCAGCACCATCAACAGGTGTGAGCAGCAGCTGCTGGCCCTGATTGCCCCTCAGGGCTTCTCCACCTCCCCTTGCTCCTGAGGGGCGATGGGGGCCAGCAGCTGCCACTCGCCTCCACTGCTGGTGCCAGCCCCAATCACTCTACACTGTTAGCCAGTGTGAGCAGAGCAGGTGCCGTCAGTGTGTGGAAGCAGTGGTGGTGGAAGCAGGGCTGCCAGCAGATAGGGGACTGGGGCCAGGGCCGTGGCAGTAGGGGCCAGGCCAGGGCATGGAGAATGGGCTGAAACCCACCCCTGTGCCCATTGAAGCCTCGCCCACAGTTCCTTTCAAGGTGCATGAATTCTTGCACTGGGCCCCTAGTATTGAATAATTATAATGGAATCAGTATGGCCTGCAAGACAAAAATATTTAGTACCTGGGCCTTTAAGAAAATATTTAGCAACCCCTATCCTAGAAAAATGAGAGTGACTGGAAGGGACATAAAGCATTATGGAAAAGAGATATGACTGAACAAAAATTTGGAGATTTCAGTGGAGTAAAAAGATTGTTGGAACCAGGTGCAAAGAGTTGGCATGAAAATAGGAGCTGGTGGATGCATGGGATTGACATGTTGAAGGAACTATGGTTTTGGTAATAAGTTCTAGGGTATGACTATGGAAAGAAGTAGCTGAAGAAGGGTAAAGGATAAGATAACTGAAAAAGTACATTTTAAGGAATTGAGAAGTTGTGGTATTTATATAAATTACTAAAAAACAAGCCAGAATGTCAGAAGCTACAGAAATGAGAGTCAGTTCACAAAGGTAGCAACTAGTGAGGAAATTGATGATATAAGATTAGAGCAGAGAATTTTTAGAGGAAAGGGGGACTATCTGAATGAAAAGCTAGTAGGAGCAGTGCAGAGGCTGTGAGAGAGAAAAAACACACCAAATTATCCTTAGAGAAAGTAAGGTTTTTGTTAGAGCTAAAATATGAAGGGAAGAGTAGGAATGAGCTTAGAACAAATGCATTGGATTCACCTACACAACCAAAAAAGATTTTTAAAAAGTATTCAGATAATTAGGATTATGTTACCTATTTCTTATAAGAAGAAATTTCAAATAAATGTAAGATTCTTAAACAATTTTAGACACATATAATGATCTCAAATCAATTTTCCAATTTTCTATTATAAATATATCATCTTATTTATCCAATTATTTTGTCCTTCCCTGAATATTGAATTATTCATGCAAATTATGAAATATTGATTGAATTTTTGAGACTATATTTTGAGATGAAAATTTGACAAATCAGAGCACTTTGGGGGCTAGTTTTGCTAGTTATAGTCTATATATTTCCATCTCTATCATCTATGTCCATGTCTATGTCTATATATTTATTATGCCTAATTTACTTAGAAGGGCAAAGAAAAAATAGAAGATCTAATAGTTGTCTTAAAACATTTAAAGAGCCCTAGCCCTAGCTGGTCTGGCTCAGTGGATAGAGCATCAACCTTCAGACTGAAGGTTCCCAGGTTTGATATCAGTCAAGGGCACATGCCCAGGTTGTGGGCCCAATCCCCATTGTGGGTGCGATCCCCAATGGGGGGCATGCAGGAGGCAGCCACTTGATGATTCTCACATTTGATGTTTCTGTCTTTTTCCCTCTCCTTCCTCTCTGAAATCAATAAAAACATAATTAAAAAAAAATTAAGGAACAACCAAGTGGAGGTGAAGTTAACTTATTCTATGTTTTTTAGGAACACAGGAATAGGATCAACAATTGTAAATTATAAGGAGAGGGTACTTATCTCATAATCTATATATATAAAAGGCTAAGTGACTGATCGTCCATCTGTCTGACTATACAACCGACCGTCTGGCTGGTACATATGATGTGCACTGGCAATCTTATATAATAAAAGGCTAATATACAAATTGTTCCCTCAACCAGGAGTTCCACTGGGAGTTCGGCCTGGGGACAGTGCTGTCCCACCAACTGCTCATGGCCCCTCCCCCTGGCTGTCATGCAGCCCCTCCCCCTGCCAGCCGTGTCCCCAATGCCCCCCTAACCCAATTCGGGCGGGCCAGCCAGACCCCACCTGTGCATGAATTCATGCACCAGGCCTCTAGTTTAAAAATAAAGGTTGATTTGCGCAAGCGCAATACATATAAAGCTCTCACTGGTGCCAATCACACTCGTGTGTTTCGATCTGTCATTGTCAATAGTGAATTTGGTTAACACTTATTATAGAGAAAGTGCGAAAAGTGATATTAAAATATTTCTTCTTATTAATTTCCTTTCAATGTGCACAAATCTGTGCACTGAGCCACTAGTATATATGATTTTATAAAAGTCAAAACTGTTCAGTGAGGTAGGGAGTGATTTAGGAGATAGTAAATAAAAATATTTATTATTTAAGAATTTACTTAAAGTTTATTTGTAAGTGATGTAAAATAAACAATTTCTGCATTTTGCAAGTGTTAGAATACTTGATTTCTAAGAGTTTTAAAATATTCAGATGATTAGTGCCATTTATCGAATAAACCTATATATTTAACTGATTTTTTTCTGTCTTCTGGATATTCATTATAGAGTGTGTAGCTTTGTAGATTATACTTAAAATAGTGCAACATAGTTATATTTGTTGTCATATTCAAAGGTACTTATGGGCAAATATGTTTAAATGTAGTATTTTTTATTCCCTAGGGGGATGTACCTTTGGTAGTTCTCTTGATATTTCTATTTTGGTTTTGTTTTGGTTTTAATTCTTGTATGTCAATTTTCTATGACAAGAAAATCAAGTTTAAACTATACTGTTAAAATTTGTATCTGGGGATACAGATTGACTTTTGATCTTCTTTCATTATTTGAATCTGTTAAACATATTAAGCCCTACATTGATAGTTGATTGGGTTAGGAACTCTATTATGCATCAGATCAGAGAATCAAATCTCAGCTAGGACTCACTTATTAAATGCACCTAAGAATATTCTAAGACAAAATGATAGCAAAAATAAGAAAATACACTATAAAACATACTTGAAATTGTGCTGTAGGCAACTGAAGTTAAAATTCTTCTGTGACCTTAATTATGTGAATATATAAAATAGCGTGAAATTATATATATATATTTTTTTCATGCTATGCTATCCTTTCATCTTTGAGAGGTAACCAATCTTTAAAGGGCACCTGAAGTGCTGAGGCAGCAAGGAAGAGACTCTCAGTGAAGAGATAAAACTTATGGATCAAGTAGATGATGGGATTAAGTTAGGACTTAAAGGCAAAGTAGTAGGCAATATGCTCCCCAATTGAAAGGTTTTTAAGGTACAGATTTTATTTCTAAGTCTGGGAAACTAAAAGTAGCTTTGCTTTCTCCAGTTGCAGAGGTAATAGAATGAAAAATAAGCCATTTCAGGCACATATCTATGTTCTATGACTGCTGTAGGTTAGACACTGGAGGAAAACCTATGGAACACATAAAAGCATAGGAATAAATGACATAGTGCAGTAATGTATTAAGGCAATTTTATAGCCTGGGGAAATATTGACTCCCAGATCAGTGTAATTTTATAAAAAGGAAAAGCTCAGACATTAAGGAAAATGCTCAGATTTATGGCTTTCTTGATGCTACTCAATAATTAGTTTCATGTCAAAAACAAAATGCAATCCCATGTCTGAAGACAATACCAAATTTCTCCTTTATACAGCTTCATTATTTTCATTTAATACTTAATATGTTCAACTTTTACAGTTTAGAGGGAAAATATTAGTAAAAATGATAGCATTTGTCTGACATTGTCAAGAATTGCAGATCAATATTTTCCAATTCAATATATTTAAAATTGCCATTGAAAAGAGGGAAATGAATGTTTGTAAGAAGTACATTTACTTCCAGAAGAGTTTCCAGGGAATTGTTAGTTTATTTTATGGTCTTCTAAAATGCTATATCTAAGAAGGTCCCAATGCAAAATAATGAAATTTAAATATAGACCTGATTTCTATTTCAACATTTATAAGTATATTCTCCCATAAGTGTAGCTTGTGTCTTGTTGATGACTATAGGAAGGGATAAATGTATAAGACAACTTTAATTTTAATATGAAGTACTCATATGGAATGAGAAATATGCATAGCATGTAAATAATACCCAAATAACTGTATACAGACAGGAAGAAATCATCTTTCCTGTGTTTTGGCCTTTCACAAGTATTGCAGTTTGGTAATTATTTTCATCTACATCCTATGCTTTTTATTCCCATAGTTATCTGCTCTTTTATTCTTGTCCCTATATTTTTATTCTCTTTTTCTTATTGGCATAGCATTTCATTTGGTTTCCATAAATTGTTTGCTTTTTCATATAATAACAATGTTTATTTTATAGAAGTAATGTTACTTCCATATAATTTAGACAGTATTATACTCTACTAATGGCCTGGTGCACAAACTCATGCACATTGAAAGAAAATTAATTAGAAGAAATATTTTAATATCACTATTCGCCTTTTCTCTATAATAGAAGTGCCAACCAATTCATGATTTACAATGACAGAAGGAAACACACGTGTGCAATTGGTGCCAGCAAGAGCTTCATCTGTATCACACATATGTAAGTCAACTTAGCCTTTTATATATATAGAACAAGCTTGCTTAATTACAAAAGCTTTCTGATGTAACTAAACTTTTTCCAGCTCAGTGAAGCACCCTAACTTCTCTTTCAGGTAATTGTCAGCGACACAGCAGTAAATATCAACACAAATCAGATTATTATTATAGATCATGCAGGGAGAACAAAACGGTAAAATATTTAACTGCAGCAGTGTTTGACTATATTCTGCGCAGTGAGAAAACCTGAAGTTATTTTCAAGCTCCACCATTTCTTATTTTTTTTCAGTCAGATCAAGTTTCTAAGCTTTTTAAATCTCCATTTTCCAGCTAGCGAAAAGAAAATAAGATTCCACTGAGTCTTCTATCTACCTACTCCTGTGAGGATCAAATGAGATGAGCCATGAGAAAATGCTTCACAGATATTTGGTTACAGTGTAAAGTGTTTCCACCTGGCTATAAAGCAAGTTGTGTTCCTGGGCTGCAGAAACTCCAAGGAGGCTAGTCATCACTAGGGAGAGAAGCTGGGTGTTGCTATGTGATGTAATTACCCAGACGGAGGGAAGGACACTTAGCAATTAGACTTATATATATATAGGTAGTTTTGTGGACATTTACTTAAGTAAATTGCATCTCACAAATCTATCAATGTTCCTTTTGACTTCTTGCCTTTATTGATGAACAGTGAAGTTTACTTGATTTGTTAGATACTGGGATTTTTATTGTATGATTTATCCATAATGAAAGAATACCCAACTGAAACTTAATGAAACATATGAAATGCATGTATATTTAAAATATAGAGATAAATCTATAAATCTATATATTCTAATATTGCCTTATAGTATATTGTTTACTATTAAATTAATCTTCTCTGAAAAATAATTGACCAAATTGCTAAATCCTCCCCTAAATACTGGTAGCTACCACAGGTCTACAACAAATATTTAGAGCATGTATATTGAAAAAATTCACAACTGTTTATTATTAGTTAATATTTTATATCAAAACATATTTTGCTTCTGACTGATTAACTCTGTTGTCTGTCAAACACCATATAACTTGACACACATAGTAGGGATTCAATGAATTATTTTTTCAAATGAAGGAATAAGTAAATGACCATAGTTGAGATGTTAATATAATGTCCATAGCTGGATTAGTGGAAGATCTAAATGCTTTGTGTGCCACCCATTTTTATTAATATTTAAGTGAAATTAATTAATTAACTTATTTATTTAAACTTTCATAACACAGCAAAGTTTATTTTTTTATTTTACTTTTTTGATTCAACACCCTAAGGGCAGTATTGCTTCTTATCGACAAAACAGCTTTATGGGGAAACAACACAAAAAGATATAAAATAGATTATTGGATTTAAACACTTTTCCATTAAAAAAGTTATAGCCTGAGACAACAGTGAAGCTCAATTATAGAAACCAGTGGTAAGTCCATTTTCTGGGGAATGTACTGAGTTGGAGATAAACTTGAACTCAATAAGAGATAGAATGTATTGTTGCAACCATGATAACATTTTGCCTCTCTAGGTCACAGAAAATATTTTATTTTATCTACTCTTAAGACAAAGTACTGTTTCAAGAAGAGTTTATAGAACATAAGACAAACTTTACAGGTGTTGAGTTGCAGATGTTAAATATTGTGTATCTAACTATTTGCGTTACCTTGATAAAATGGCTTAAACTTTTGAGGCCTCAGGCTGTCCATCTGTAAAATTGAGGGCTGAGGACTAAGAGTACTTGAATGTACATTTTAAAGTGACCTCAGGAAATTTTTTAATCCTCATGCTCTTCAAAGAGCACCCAGACTTCCTCCTTGTTGTACAATCTGAACAACTTTGAAAATTATGGTGTCATCTTGGTTTATGCAGTAACCCAGATCTAAACACTATCATTCCCATTCTGGAGATCAGATTCAGGGCCAGGATTTGAGTCTAAACTCAGGTGTCCCGGTTCCCCGGCTATTGCTCTAGTCTTTATAAACAAAAAAATAGCTATAATTTGCTAAACAAAATATTGCCATGATTTATGCAGGGTTTGAAACAGGGACTTTGGCTTCAGAATCTATATACTTTACCATGATACCAAACTTCCCCTGAAACTATGCTTACTACTTCTTATTACTCTTCTTGCCAATGATGGTGTTTAGCAAAAATAATAAGTAGTCCATGGATTTAGTTTTTTAAAAAAAGTCATACATCAGTAATAGATGTACTTATGTAACTTATATTGTATGTGTTAAATGTCTTGCAAACACTAATATTGTATGTCATCCATTTTAAGATTAAAAATATTTCATATGTATCATCTTCAAAATTAAATTGAAACTTGTAGTTAATTGCATTATATATTTTCTATTGGCTAGATAGCACTCATGACTCAGTTTTCATGGCCTATGCAGGCATTAATTGGCCTTTGATTCTCATATTATAGACATTTCTATTGACTTACAAGCATTGTCAGTGTTTCACATTTTGAGTATAATTTCCATTTTAAAATTATTCAAATAATATTTTAATAGTTATGCCCTGACTGTTTTGGCTCTGTGGATAGAGCATCGGCCTGCGGACTCAAGGGTCCCAGGTTCGATTCCAGTCAAGGGCATGTACCTTGGTTGCGGCACATCTCCAGTGGGGAATGTGCAGGAGGCAGCTGATCGATGTTTCTCTCTCATTAATGTGTCTAATTCTCTATCCCTCTCCCTTCCTCTTTGTAAAAAATCAATAAAATACATTTTTAAAAAAAGTTAAAAAAGACTATATTGATTTGGTATTGAAACAAAAAGCTTATTGAAAATGCAGATATTCATTAAAAAGAATAGTGGGTATACAATATATAAGTAAAAAAAGGTAACTGCAAAGGGGCGTTAGAGACCTAAATAAAGAAGATACAAGGAGTTGAAACTATGATATTTTATTGTGGCAATGAAATTAAAGGCATAAGCAGATTAAAAATGATGGCAGAGTAAGTGGATGCTGCATAGATGTGCTCCCAGGAACAAACTGGAATAGCAAGTAAAATACAGAAAAACTTCCTGAATAATCAATGGAAGACTTGCTAGAGAGAACCCTGATACTCAGGACTGAAAGTGGAGACCCATGGAGACTGGTAGGAGGGGCAGAGGTGTGAAAGGGCTGGCCGGGTGCCCACAGACAGCAACTTAAGTTCTGGAGAAATATCTCAGCTGTGAGGGTTGCCACTGAGAACACTGGAATCGAACCCCTAAGCTGGGCCCCCCAACAGAGCACCAGAACTAGGAAGGGTACCCACATAACATCTGGCTTGAAATTCAGGCACCCTCTTAAAGGACCAATGCATAAAATTCCATGTGGAGCTACCCACCTTGTGCTCCAGCAGAGGGAGGGCAGAGTATACTGGAGCTGTGTGAGCAGAAGTCAGGACTAGGGACTGAGGGGTTAGACCTCAGAAGCCAGACACCACCAGTTTTTAGTACTGAGTCATTTGTTCAGGCAGCAAAGGACATCTTTCACAAACAGACCATTGTCTTGCCTGGGGGAAATACAATTTACCCACTTTATTGGAAAGCACCTTGCCCTGAGGCCACATAAGAGAATAAAAATAGCAATTAGTCTCCAGGCAGAAGCAATTGCCCCACCATGTTGAAAGTAAAAATTTCCCCACATCTGAAGATGATTGCCTGGGGGCAAT
>NW_006290310.1:22417-23608 GCF_000327345.1 Myotis davidii
GATAAATGAAGGAGAGATAAGAAATGTATCTGAAACAGGTCAGAGTAATGATGGTAAAGATGCTCAACAGCATGAGAAAAGATATAGTAACTAGAAAAAAAGAACATTCAGAAATAAAGAATGACATAGCACAAATAAGGAACACATTAGAAGTAATACACAGCAGGTTAGAGGAAGCTGAGGCTTGAATCAGTGAATTAGAAGATAGTGTTGAATAAATCACTCAATCAGAGAACCAGAAAGAAAAAGAAAAACAATTTAAAAACAGGAGGACAGCTTAAGGGAGCTGTGGGACAAAATTAAATGCAACAATATTAGAATAGCAGGTGTGCCAGAAGAGGCAGAAAGGGAAAAAGGGACAGAAAATGTGTTTGAAGAAATAATGGCAGAAAACTTCCCTAACCTGGTTAAAAAAGAAAAAAGAAACTTACACAAGTTCAGGAGGCACAGAAGACCCCAAGCAAGAAGAACCCAAATGTGTCTACAACCCACTGGACACATTTAACACATTGTTTGCGGGTAGTTTTTATCGCGCGCTAACAGGTGGCGTGGCGTGGCCATTTTTGCTAATTTTTTGCTCAAATGGCAAAGTTGAGTAAAATTATGATAACTGTAGTTTACGTATTTATACGTTACCCACATTCTACCGCTAGTCTATAAAAAAGGTATCCCACGTCTATAAAATACGTGTCCCGCGCTCTACTACCAGTCAATGTAAAATGTATAAGTACGTTTCCTGCATACAATGTGTTAAGGAGCTTCCATAAGGCTGACACCTGATTTCTCATCAGAAACACTATAGGCCAGAAGGGAATGGCATGCAAGATAATGTAAAGCAAGAACCTGAAACCAAGATTACTATATCCAGCAAGGATATTATTCAAAATGGAGGGTCAAATAAAAAGCTTCCAAGACAAAAAAAAGCTAAAATAATACACGAGCACCATGCCAGCATTATAAGAAATACGAAAGGAACTGCTATAATGAGAAGAAACAGAAAGAGAAACCTACCCATACAGAATTAAAATGGCAATAAATAAGTAGCTATCTACACTAATAAAAGAGAAAAATGGTAATTGGCGTATGACGCTACCCTTTTCATTGGCTAATCAGGGCTATATGCAAATTAACTGCCAACTCAGATGGCAGTTAACTGACAACAAAATGGCGGTTAATTTGCATATGTAGGCA
>NW_006290310.1:24665-37688 GCF_000327345.1 Myotis davidii
CCCCCCCCCCCCAGTGCACAAATTTCGTGCACCGGGCCCCTAGTCAATAGTAATCCTAAATGTAAATGGATTAAATGCTCCAATAAAGAGGTGTAGGATAGCTGAATGGATACAAAAACATGACCCAACTATATTCTGTCTACAAGAGACCCACCTCAGAACAAAAGACATACACAGGATGAGAGTGAAGGGATGGAAAAAAAATTCCATGAAAATGGAAAAGAAAAGCAAAGCTGGAGTAACAATACTTATATCCCACAATATAGACTTCAAAATGAAGGACATCACAAGAGAGAACAAAGGTCACTACATAATATTAAAGGGATTGATCAAATAAGAGTATATAACACTGGTCAACATATATGCACCCAATAAGGGAATGGATTCAGAGACATGGAAGCATAGAACAGAGTGCAGAAATTCAGAAGGAAGGCTGAGGAGGGTAGGTGGGTGGGAGGTAATCAACCAAAGACCCTGTAGGCATATATGCATAACCCATGGACACAGACAATAGAGTGCTAAAGGCCTGGGGCAGGGGCAGGCTGGAGGGGATCACTGGGGGAGAAAATGGGACATATGTAATACTTTCAAAAATAAAGAATTATTTGTAAAAAAAAAAAAAAAGAAAAAGAAATTGAAGACATAAGAAATGTAAAATCTCTCAGAAAGGAGAGAAGACATTTCAAAACAAATAGAAGCTAATGACTCCAAAACAAACACCATAATGGAATATTTTTAAATTATAGTGTCATTGTTTGTTTTCCCTTTTTTAGTGGGACATAAGGTTGCAGCCTACAAGTTGATTGCTTAGTTTAAATGAAATTAAATTTAAAATTTACTGAGTCTATTCTAAACAATTTATGACATTATTTATTTCTGGAAAGGTTTAAGACAGGTCTAAACTGTATATTTAATCTTCATGCCATAACTGAAAATAGGTCTTATCTTATCTATTTATATTTATGAAAAAAATTTCATGAACAAATTTATATAAAAATATATATATGCTAGAACCCAGGACTACATCTAGGCCTTTTTGGGCTCATAAATTCATGTTTTTTTCTACAATATTTCATTACCTGCTTGAGAAAATCATTGAGTACATTTATTATAAGGCCAATATATAATACTAGAGGCCTGTTGCAGGAAGATTCCTGCAAGAATAGGGCTTCCTGTGGTCAGAGTGAAGCAGAGAAGGGAACAAAATCTGCTGAGGTGGGCTTCCCTCCTGCCTCCGCCACCCCGCTTGCTTCCCTCCTGCCTCTGCCACCCTGCATGCTTTTCCACAGCTTCACTCCCTTCTGCAGCACTTGGCTTCCTTCTACATTGTCTTCAATCTTCACTCCATGCCTGAGTATGCAAATTAACTTCCATCTTTGTTGGGTTAATTTGTATACTCATCTGATTGGCTGGTAGGCGTAGCAGAGTGACACCAATTTGCATGTTTCTCTTTTATTAGTGTAGACTAAAAAAAAATGACCACCAGGGGGCAGCTCCTGCATTGAGTGTCTGCCCCCTGGTGGTCAGTGTGTGTCATAGTTACCAGTGATTCCCAATCGTTCTGCTGTTAGGGTCAATTTGCATATTACCCTTTTATTATATAGGATAAAGGCCTGGTGCATGGGAGGGGGCCGGCTGGTTTGCCCTGAAGGGTGTCCCGGATCAGGGTGGGGGTCCCAGCCAGCCTGGGTAAGGGGCACGAGGGCCGTTTTCAGGCTGGCCACCCCGCCCCCCCGGCAACCCAAGCTCCCAGCCTCTCCTTTTTTTCTTTTTCTTTTCTTTTTTTCAGGGCCTCCTTGAGCTCTGGGATTTATTTATCTTCTATAATTGAAACTTTGTAACCTTGAGCAGAGCCCAGGGCTGGCCAGGGCAGGTGGGAGGCTTGGCTTCCTCCATCGCCAGGGGCAACCCAAGCCTCCTGCTCACTTCAGCTCCTTGGCCGCCACCATCTTCGGTGGGTTAATTTGTATATTCGCTCCTGGTTGGCTGGTGGGCATGGCTTGTGGGTGTAGCAGAGTGGCAGAGTGATGGAGGGATGGTTAATTTGCATCTTTCTCTTTTATTAATGTAGATAATATTCTACTTGTAAAATGTAATATTAAATTAAACTGAATAACATAAAATTTACTTTATAATATACAGAAATATACATATTTAGCCACATATTATCACATACACAAAAGCATTCAACATATTACAAAATGAAATGCTGTGTCATTTATTTATTTCACATATTATTGTTTTGAGGTTTTGCCTTTTTTCCCCTGATTTAGTTATATTGGAAAAAGTATTGCCAATTTCAGTAATCAACTTAGTAAATTTAAATAATTCAAAATTCCTAAAAATCAGGTCCCTGACTAAATGGTTTTTGAAAATCTCCAAAATGATGTTTTCCTCTTATTATGTCACTGGATTCTGGAGAAGTCAGAGGATCTTCTAAGGACATTACAGTGGATCTGAGTAAGGCTTAGAAATGGAGTCCTCAAATGAAATAGCAATGCCTCTCAGACCAATAGGAGGTTTTGCCAATTCAGCTTTCCTAGTAAAGAAGACTGATTTTCATAAATTTTCACTTCCCATTAGGGCCCATTCAGAATCTCCAAGGGCTCCCATCTAAAGTGTGACATACATTTCATGAAAGCCTTAGACTAACAATCTCTCAATGCTATTATATTTCTTGTGCATGACCCACTTCTCTTTTACTGAGAGTGATGATGTCATTTTGTCTCTGTGTAGTAGAAAAGCTCATTTAAGGCCAAGATATATTTACTGGTTCATAGTTTTGTGCTGGTCCTTCATTATGACATTTCTGGTATTCAAATCAAAGCATTCTTAGCCCCAAATAAATGCCATCAGACATATTTTGTTGCATTCTAATTTTATGATTCCATGATTTAAAAATATACAGGTTTTATTCTGCATACATCACGATTCCAGATTAATTAAACTTTGTGGATAAAAAGAATTGATTTCTCAAGCCATAGACATGAAAGAACTGATTAGATATGTGCAGACTGCAATTTGTTTTAATGGTTTATCTTTGTTTCTAACCATTTTTGCTGTCTATACTTCCACCTGTTAAATTACTCTGTAATTTACTGTTTCCTGCTATTTGACAGAAAACATTACAATCACAATAAAAACTAATTTAAAGCTATTGCCAATCAATGAAATATGTCCTAGTCTAAAATGAGATTGAAATAATTTATACAAATTTTACAGTCAAATTAGAATCAAGATTATTCCTCAGGGGGGAATCAACTTCTGCAAAACTGCAAGCATCATATATTTTCTAATAAGCTTTCACAGCTGAAACAATGACATTATTGGAAGGAAGTACAGGAAATTTTTTTTTAAAAAAAAAAGAATCTTACAAATAGACCCTGGCCAACAAACAAAAGGAGACATTTGTGGACCCATAACTCAATAATGGATTTAAAGTTAATTCAAAATGAAGTTAATGCAACATTAACCCTAGGAAGAATATTAAGTTTAGTACTGGTGGATAAATTATCATAAATATTGTTTGTTAATTGACTTATTCTACTCTGAGCCCTAGGGAAACTTCCCTTGTAATAGTAGTTAGCAATTTAGCAATAGTGCCACCTCCTCCCACTGCCAACCAATACACAAAACTAAAATGTTCAAGCATGTTATTTTACTTTTGAAAGCAATTATATTCAGTTTTTCTTTTATTGGCAAATGAAATGTCCGTTTGAAAGTTTTATGGACAGTGACAAGATTTGAGTGTATTTGTTCACTATTTCATGATGAGAGTTCAATCATTAAATTTTGTAAACATTATTTTTATTGCTGACACTATTACAGATATCCCCATATACCTTCTTCCCTTTGCCCACCTCTACCCAGCCCCTGTCCCCCCATCCCTCTGGCCATCACCACAATGCTATCTGTGTCTATGGATTATGCATATATGTTCTTTGGCTAATCCCTTCACTTTCTTTCATCCATTCTCTCCTATCCTCTCCCCCTCTGAGAGCTGTCAGTCTGTTCCATTCATTGAATAATTTTTATTTATAAATCAACTCACATACATAAAAAAAGTGACAATATGTGAAAAGGTCAAACATTTTAAGAAAATTTCAATGGGAACTATTGAGTTTAATACATATGACTGGAAAATAAATCTATTATACCATACATTTGTTTTCCTAAGAAATGCGAAATACTTTTTTATTCTCTACTGGCTTTCTCTTTTCCCTCTCCCATTGCTCTTTTGACCTTTAACTGCCTGATACTTTGTCAATCACCCTATTGAGAGTAAAGAGTTGAATTCTCCAAATAATTTATACAAATGGAAAACAAACTGCTGCGGGTGTGAGAACAAGGTTGTTAACTAAAATTATTTCTCCAATGTGGGTTTTCATAATTCACTAATTTATTCAACTTAAAACTGGACTCTTCCTGCTTTTTATGAGATCTGTTAAAAACAAAAAATGTACTTGAAAGAAGTAGTAGAGTAAGGTAGAGAATAGTACTTAACTGGCAAAAGGAGTTATAAAACTTACGAGAATGGAAGTTGCATCAAGTATCAGAAGTCTACTACCTCTGCAACAAAATAGGAATGATTCTTTAAAGACTATATAGGCTATACACAAAAGGTATCCTAATCAATTTTTCTAATTGGGGTTTGTTTCCCTTCTGATGAATAAGGCAGATCAATCAAAATTGCTAGATCAAATTGCATATTTCCCTGACAGATAAGGAATTTAATACATTCTTTTAGTATGAACTGTATATTTTAGGCTTTTTAATAGAATCAAACATATCTAGGAAACATAAAGGAGAATGTAATTCAAACCTTGTTTTCAAGAAGTAAAAGTATAATATACTTCAGTAAAAGTGTGATTAGAAGAAAATAAAAATCCTTTCTTCCCATCCACTATGATTCATGGCTTGGGTCTGTGGACTAAGTTTGCCATTTACATTTACCTTGGGCAGGTTAACTTTTCTCTGCTTAAATTTTCTCATTTATTTAAAAAACAAAACAAAAAAACAACATTTATAAATTGATTTCAGAGAGGATGGGAGAGGGAGAGAGAGAAACATCAATGATGAGAGAGAATCATCAATCAGCTGCCTCCTGACTTGCACTGAATATGATATTGAGAATATATTTTAATAAAAGGAAAATATAAATATATGTTGGCATTATTTTTATTTTTTACTAATTTGATTTAATATTTATTATTTTAAATTTATTTATTTGTACAGAAGACACTCCTGATTATGTTGATGTATTTATTTCATTACACAACATTTTTAGTTGGATTAAGAGAAACCATACTATATATACTCACTTATTCCTTTATGCATTCTATAATTACTGTTACAGTAATTTTCTTTTTTTATTTTTACAGGCAGTCCTTGGGTTACATCAGACTCGATGTACGTCGTTTTGTGATTACGTCACCATCTCCCATTTAGAGTATTTATAAAAAAAAGGTTCTGTCATTTAGACGTATGTACATATGTGGTTTATGTTTTTTATTATTTATTTACCACAAGTAAAGGTCAGGAATTGTTATCTTTCTTTTAATTGTTTTTTTACTGTTTCACTTCATTACTGCTGTGTATGTGCTCCATGTGAGTGACGTAGGTGCTTGTGTAGGTGGGTTCCCACTGACAGAGAAAATCACATTACGTCATGCCGTAGGAACGGATCATCTCCGATATAACCTGAGAACCTACTGTACACTAGAGGCTCAGTGCACAGATTCACGCACTGGTGGGATCCCTTGGTTTGGCCAGTGGGGATTGAACCAAAACCAGCTCTCTGACATCCCCTGAAGGGTCCCAGATTGCAAGAGGCCAGTTCTTGGGTGACGCACTTCAGAATCAGACTCCTTCTTCTCTGGTTCTGGGTACGTCACCTGAGAATCACAGCTGCCAAGTCACTGCAGCTCCACAGCTCCTGTGTTGAGCACCTGCCCCCTGGTGGTCATTGTGCATCATAGCTACCAGTCGGATGGTCGAATGATCAGACAGTCACTTAGGTTTTTATATATATAGATTAAGCTTTATTTATTTATTTATCTTACAGACATTGTTAATGTTGACATAATTGCAGGTGTTCTCCTTTTCCCTCCCTTGTGCCACCTTCACCAACTCCACCCCCCTCTCCCTTGGTCTTCACAAAACTATTGTTCTTGGGTATGCATATATATTCTTTAGCTACTCCTTGTACCTTTTTTATTCAGTCAACTCCACCCACCTCCTCTCAGGTACCAGCCAGTCTGTTCTCTATATTCATGCTTCTAGTTCCATTTTATTTCATAGTTTATTTTTTTTTAAGATTCCACATATTAGTGAGATCATATTGTATTGATCTTTTTCTGACTGATTTATTTTGTTTGGCATATTTTTTATTAAATTTTTAATAGTCATTTTCCATATAACAATTTTAAAGTTTAGTTTAATATGAACATTTAATGAATATATTATTTCTTCTAACAAAATTAATGATAGAAATATTGAATAGTCTTAGTATATCTGAAGTAGTTCCAACTGGCTACATTCTTTTATTCTTGTTAATCCTCACCTAAGGACATTTCTCCATTGATTTTCAGGGAGAGTGGAAGGGACAGGGCGAGACAGAGAGAAACATCACTATGAGAGAGTTATATTTATTGGTTGCCTTCGGCATGCACCTGGACCAAGGCCAGGGATCAAGTCTCCAACTGAGGTACCTGACCTTGACTGGAATTGAACCTGCGACCCTTCAGTCTGCAGGTGGACACTCTATCCACTGAGCCAAACTGTCTAGGCCTGCATTATTTATTAGATAACTAGAGGCTCAGTGCAGAAATTTGTGCATGAGTAAGGTCCCTTGGCCTGGCTGGTGATCAGGGCTCATTGGGGCCTTCCTTCCCCCAGCTGCCGGCTGCCGGCTGGGGCCTTCCTTCATTCCACACCACCCTCTGGTGGTCAGCACACGTCATAGTGAGTGATTGAATTCCCAGTCAGTTGAACTCCCAAGGGGACAATTTACATATTAGCCTTTTATTATATAGGAGGATAACTACTTTATGGATTAGACATTACTTAAAACCAAGGACAATCATTCTGTTAATAATATTACATTTTAAAGCAAATTAACCCACATGTAATCAAAACCAATTGCATTTTTATTTATATGTGTATTTCTTAATATTGCATCTTATAAAACATGTAGAATAATTAAAAGGATTGGCCTTTCATTATATAATTGTGTTAGTACATTTAAATTCTAAAAATGTAGTGATTTATCTGCACATGAAATATTAGTTGTTACAAAGATATCCTAATAATGATCATTTACACTCCCTGTTCTGGGTTTTCTTTTTAAATTAACTTTTAATATCATTACTATTAGACTATCGTGTTTTAAAATTACATTATTATAGTATAACAAAATAATCTTACTATGTATGCATGTTTTACCATTATATGCGAAATTTGTCACAACTTTTTTAATCTTTCTTTTTGTTGATTTGCTCTTAGTAAAACAATTTATAATAATATTTAAATATATAACAAAATGTAATCTGTTATATTTACACATTTTTACCATTTTTGCCACACTGATATCCTTTATGACATAGCTTTCTATCAAAAATAACTTTATTCAGCCCTCTCTGATTTGGCTCAGTGGCTAGAGTGTCAGCCTGCAGACTGAAGAGTCCCAGGTTCGATTCTGGTCAAGGACATATGCCAGGGTTGCACTGAAATAATTTTATTCAGTCAAAAAAAACTTCCTTTAGCATTTTTTAGTGTGCTCTTTTTCTCGAGCAAATTTTTATCTCAGTTTTTAACTGAAAATTTAAAAACAATATTTTGCGACAGAGCCCATGCCATCTTGAAGGGGAGAGCAGCCTCTTCTAGAGGCTCATCAGCACTACCACCCAGACAGGCCTTGGGCACTGCCTGTGAACGAACAGCCACTCCAGCCAAAATCCTGCTGCCCCACCCGCAGACCCGCAGACCCGCAGACCCTGGCACCTCCACCTCCAAAGGTACACTGCTCCCACAGCGGGACCTCCACCTCCAAAGGTACACTGCTCCCACAGCAGTAAGTGCAACTTCCCCCCTCCCCAGCGACAGACCTCTGGACATCACAGTTGCACATTTCCAGCATCTAGGCCTCCAGGGCACACCACTCCACAGGCCGCTCTTGGGAGCCATGTGAGCCTCCTCTGGGTGTGACAAGGGTGCGCTGGCCCGCAGTAGAAATTCTGAATTCCCTCTTCCTGAATAACTGCCCACAGATACCCTAGCTACACAACTTCAGCGCCAGGGCCCCTCAGAGTGTGTCAGAGCTCTGCACCGGCAAACGCATCACCACAGTCACGCATTTCCAGGGAGCAGGCCCCCTGAGCCCATCAATCCACAGGGCACTCTTGGGAGCCCTGTGAGCCCCCACATGGTGAGATCTTGGACAAACAGGGATGCACTCCCCCGGCAGGAGAAATTCTGAATTCACTCACCCTGGATATCTGCTCACAGATTCCTCAATTGCACGGCTTCAGTTACAGGGCCTTTCAGAGTGCTGCAGTGCACTGCACTGGCAAATGCACCACAGGTGCCCCTGTGAGCTGCCACTGGGAGTATGTGCATATCCAACCACAGGCACAGAAGCAAAAACTGAGTATTCCAACTCCACAGCTGCAGAACTCTGGACACTACAGTCATGCGCTTTTCCAGCATGCAGGTATTCCAAGCCCACTGCTCCACAGGCAGCCCTTGGGCACTGCTGTGAGCCCCTGCTGGGCATGAATTTATACAAACAGGGGAGCACTGCTGGGGTGTAGAAACTCTAAATTCCCTCTTCTGGGATATCTGCCCACAGACACCGTGATCATGTGGCTTCAGCACGAGGGCCCTTCAGAGGGCATCAGTATACCCTACTGGCAAACACACCATGGGTGCCCCTACCAAGTCTCCCCCCAATACTTCCCACCACAGCCTCTCCCACAGGACCTCCAGTTCATGTCTCCTTCCCTGCACCAAAGCCTTGGGTGAGCTATTGCAAATGAAAACTCCTAGGCTCTGGGTTTAGAAGGGAAAAAACAAACAAACAAAAAATGAAATTGCCACTTTCTCTTCAACAAGCTCTGGTCTACAGGCTCCAGGCTCTGCTGCAGCCAGCAGCCCTGCCACCTTTCACAGATGGATGCTATGGGGCTGCAGGTCTCAGCTCTGGTGCTCTAGACTGTGGAGCCCAACTGGGCTCTGGGCCTCAATCTTCTGAGGGAACAGACTTTCCTGTAGCCAGTAGTCCCCTCCTCCATCTCAGCCCACTGGCCTGTCCCCGCTGGGAGCTGGGTCAGCGCCTCTTGTGACCTCGCCCTTCCTACTGGTCTCCAGGTGTTTTCTGTCCTTCCCTGATGTAAGTCTCCTCTCAGCTGGTAATTCAAGGTGAATGGTCTCCAACTTAATTGTATTTCTACTCTGGTCCTGAGGGAAGGTGCACAACAGGTCTGGCTATTTGGCCACCATTTTCTTCTCTTCCCCAAAATATGTTTTTATTGATTTTTTTTTTGAGAGAGAGGGTAGGAGACAGAAACATTAATGAGAAACATCATCGATTGGCTGCCTCCTGCATGCCCCCGCTGGAAATCAAGTCAGCAACGAGGCATGTGCCTTGATCAAGAACCGAACCAAAGACCACTTGGTTCCTGGGTAGATGCTCAACCACAAAGCCACACCAGCTAGGCATATCAGAGTTTTAATATACAGAAAGAAAATAGTAACAAAACTAATGAAACAAAAAGAAAAAAAATAGATTTAAACATTCCTCCTTCAGCAATTCAAAAAGAAAACAAACTTCATTAAGAATATAGAAGTTCTACCCGGCAGGTGTTGCTCAGTGGTTGAGGGTAAACCTATGAACCAGGAGGTGACAGTCAGGGCACATACCTGAGCTGTGGGCTCATTCTCCAGTAGGGAATATGCAGGAGGCAGCTAATCAATGATTCTTTCTAATAATTGATGTTGTTAATCTCTCTCTTCCTCTAAAATCAATAAAAATATATTTTTTTAAAAATATAGAAGTTCTGACATTACCAACCACATCAACCTAATTGACAGTACTTTATACAGATATAGCATTACACTCAACTTATGCAGAATATATTGCAGAATATACTTTGTTTTCCTAATTCGAATGGAAAACTGAATGAAATAAGCATTATGGAAGACCCTAAAACAAGTCTAGATACATTTCAAAGGATTTAAATTATACAAAATATGTCTTTGACCATAACTGATTAAATTAGTAATCAATACAAAAAGGTACCTAAAGCAGCGATTTTCAACCTTTTCCATCCCCTTGCACACAAAAACTAATTACTAAAATTCTGCCGCATACCCAA
The DNA here is from genome assembly GCF_000327345.1 of Myotis davidii. Classification (NCBI taxonomy): domain Eukaryota; kingdom Metazoa; phylum Chordata; class Mammalia; order Chiroptera; family Vespertilionidae; genus Myotis; species Myotis davidii. The sequence goes on from NW_006290310.1 coordinate 35,039, forward strand.
AAATATATTTTAGTTTTTGCTGAATTGACAGAAAATACAGAGCAAAAATGTGTGATTTCAATTCATTCACACTGGATGGCTATCATGGTGTTGCTATATGTTTTATTTGACAATCTAAGGGGAAAGAGGTCGGTGACCCTGACTAAACAGGCAGGTCCTGCATGTTTCAAATGAAACTTGCTGATCTAGAGTATCTCAAGTATGTTGGATAAAATTAAGCAATTCTGACACTAGAACTTGGAGTTAAAATAAATAAACACTGGGGCTGACCAGCAGCCCCTGAAGAACGGATGAACAGATTACTATGACACAGTTTCACTGTGGGGGAGAGGGCTAAGGGGCAGCCCGGCTGAAGAAGCCAGACAGCCTCAATTGCCTGCCTCCTTAGGCTTTTATTGGAATTTTTATCTTTAGATACAATCAGTAAAGTGAGTAATCTTGGGAGGACACATGTGTTTACATTGTCCTCTAAGCAAAGGCATTCAGGGATTAAGCATAAGGATTCCAGTAAACACCTGGGGGTCTACACATGCACAGACTTGCTTGGAAAAGTCAAGGAATAATTAGGGGTGCCACCTTCCACACTCCCCTAATTTGGAATTCCAATAAATAGGGCAGGTGGCCTCACACACTTCCCTTTTATCAGAATGCCCTCCTTACAACTTTCCAACAAGACTCATGCTTCCCAATAAATAATAAATAAATAAATACCTACTGAAAATGTCAGGAGTTTCCCCAGTTCTCATTTAGAGTGCAGAGAAGTCATTAGTCCATAAGAGGGTTGAATCAGACATTGAGGAACTCAGGTATATTTTATGATCATATGTTGTGTCAGAAAAATCCTGCTAATAGTAGCCTTAGGACATAGTTTTAAGTAATAGCATTTTTCAGAATGAAGGTTATGTACATCAGAAAATTTGTCTTTTTCATATTGAACTTCTTGATTTAAAACAGCTACAGCATAATATAGTTATCTTGGGCTGACAACAAATATAATCAGTGAAAAGTACATTTGATGTTTTATTTTAAACTAATAATTTATTATTTTCAATGTCATATTAAATAAAATTTAATATTAATCCAAATGTGAATTCAGATGTTTTTGTAATTTATTTGTTTCTCTTAGATGGGGTATCTAGAACATTTTGGACATAATTCTTCTGGCTTTCTTTGTTTTAAAAGCTATGGAAGTGAAATTCCTTAATTTGATATATTTGTTTTTCTTTCCATAACTACTTCCATCACTAAAAGTTAAGATTTCTTTTGCCTTTTATATTTTTGGTGGTGCTCTTAGCTTTTCTCTTCCATAGCTATAATTCTTGTTTGATTCTAAGATTTTCACCCATTCAGACATTTCTAGAGAGAAAAAAGCAGACCTAGTGGTAATATTGTTCTAATTAAGAAAAATTAGTTGCAAAAATTTGGTTCAAAGACCAGCATAAGAGAGGAGGAATGGTTTTAAATTAGAATTTAGTCATTCAGAGCTTCCTTCCCCATATTCCCCATAGATTTATGCTTGAGACATTAAGGTCTGTAATTAACAATTGAATAAAGACTCAAACATCTCCTTGGGACATTGAGAGAACAAAGCAGCCCTGGTACTGATGCCAACAGTTTCTTCAGCAATACAAGGCATTGCCAGCTGCTTGGCAACAACATGAAACAATGCCTCAAGGCAGACATCACCCCCTCCACGTAAAGCATTGTAAAGCATTGTCAGGCTCAGAGTTTGGCAGGTGCTCACAAAATGCCCAGGAGAAATGATTAACCAAGTGTGCCAGGGATTTGCAGTGTGGGAGTGGAGGTGGTTAGCATGTTAGCTAAATTGCAATAGGAATCCTCCAATGAATACTAGTGAACCACTTGAGAAGACCTAGAATTCTTGGGAGGCATTTGAAACCAAGCTAAAGTTACAGTTTAGAAGGAAGACTTGAGCCAGAGGAATATTTCTTATTACTATTATTGAACACTGTTTTTACTTTCTTTTTAAAAATATAATATTTTTTAATTGATTTCAGAGAGAAGTAGAAACATCCATGATGAGAGAGAATCATTGATTGGCTGACTCCTGCAAGCCCCATACTGGGGATCAAGCCAGCATCCCGATTTGTGTCCTGACCTGGAATCGAACTACAACCTCTTGGTTCATAGGCTAATGCTCAACGACTGAGCCACACCGGCCTGGCTCTGTTTTTTCTCTTTTAATTCTTGTGTCTTTACTCATATGGCATTGTGGTCAGAAATTATGAAGTGTTAACAATTCTCCTTCTAATGATAACAGTCACAGAATTGTCTCCTTTCTACTTCTAAGGACCTAACGGCCCAGTCACCTTTGAAGAGCTCTCCTTTTCCCAGGAATAATCTAGCTGCTTGCTAACTAACGGTTTAGAGTTAACAAAACTACCTTTCTAACAAGTGAGTGTTGCCCCAAATTTTCATTCTTTTTTTTTTTTTTATCTCTTTTAATGCACACTCACCATAGGTCTGGGATTGTTAACATAAACAATTCTAATAACACATATGCTATTTTCTTTTTTTTATAATTAAATTTTTATTGTTCAGATTATTATATTTGTTCCTCTTTTTTCCCCCCATAACTCCCCTCCTTCCAGTTCCCACCCCACCCTCTGCCCTCACTCCCCACCCACTC
>NW_006290310.1:39001-41650 GCF_000327345.1 Myotis davidii
TTCTTTCTTTCTAGTTGAAGAATTTTCCCTCAGCCAGCTTTCCTGTGGTTCTGGGTGATGTCTGTTCCGTCTTTTAGTTGTATTTTTGAAGTGGTTGTTCGAGGCAGCAAACTCCGGTGTTTACCTATGCCGCCATCTTGATTCTCTCCATATGCTATTTTCTAATGTTTATTTTTTAATTAAAGTAAAACAAAAAAGAAAGACAATCAGAATATTTGAAAACTTATCAGGAATTTTCACAATAGTTTCATAGCAGTTAGAAAATTCATTTTTACCAAGTCAGAATTTGAGTAACCTTGCATTGAGGTTACTCAAATTCAAATTTTACTCATGTTAGTCCATAAGTAAAACCAGGATGTGGAAGCAAGGGTAGGATGAACTTATGTTGATCCAAAGCCAGAGAAACATGCTTACTCATAGTTGCTGTAATTATGGGCCATGTTTTCCATTTGCACCAGTTTGCACATACTGAATATATCTGCTAAATAGTTAAGGAAATGTAACATATTTTAATGACTTCAATGATCTATGTTGAACGTTTCAGATTGGCCATTTAGCCAAGGAAACAATGCATGTAAATATCCTTGAAATATTTTCACTAAATGGTAGATTATCTATTTTATAACATAGGCATCAAAAAGACAATTTTAATTTCTGCTTCCAACTCCCCAGATTTAAAGGAAGGTAATAAAATAGCTTAGAATTGTAAAGTTATTTATGATGTTTTAAGGTCATCTAATATAAGATATGCAGATATTAAATAGCACATTTATTTCAAACATTAGGCTATGCTAAGAGTACAGGAGTGCGGTATGGATGAACATGTTTCCCAAGGCAACAAATGAACAATACTTTAGTAGTAATGGAAGAAACAGATAATGTGTTCACATAAAGCTCAAAGATAATTATTTCTGGACTTTGTATTATTTTTCAGTCATACCAAAGTTCTGGATTCAGGGCCTCCTTTAAACTAAAATGAAAGGGAGTGTCAGATATATGGAATGCAAACGGGTGGCAGATGCTTTGCTCTGTATGCATTCTGAATAGTTTTCAATGGACATATTTTTTCCCCTTTCCCTTTTTTAATCTCATGAAAATGTGTCTTTGGAGTATTCCTTAATTTTATGCACCATTTCTATGGCACTCCAAGGCAAATGCTCCTGCCTTTCTCTTGTCATTAATAGTAGTTATGTCTTTTGTAAATAGTTCTTGCTTGATTTCTGAAATTTGACACCCACTTCGTGATTGCTAGCGTGATCTAGCATAGCCCAGATATTTCCATTTTCCCTTAGGCTAACTCCATACAGAGGTTTAAATTCTTCATACTCCTTTTGTGTCAGCCCTGATTCTGAAACAAAAGCTTGTGTTAATATTTATGTCATATCCAGAGAGATACCTTGTTTTGGGGGTGGAATTTTGTGATAAATAATCATTATACAGCTTGATAATGGTTCATATTCCTCATCTCTGAAAGTTTCAGACAAGTGTTGAAGTTTTCCTAGCAGATGCAATGGTAACCTGAGAAGTTATATGCAGATAACTTTCTATCAGTTATGTTAAAATCCTATTTAAACAATTGAAATGTAAATACCTATGATTTTACTAGTTTTGATTTATGGATACTTTTAAGAAGATCACTTTTTTGTAGTTCAATAATTTACAAGTCTGCTGCATTATGCATATTTTTCCTAATAGTAAATTTTATATATATTTTAAATATATTTATATTTTTAATATAAATTGATTTAAGGGAAAAGGAGAGGGAGAGAGAGAGATAGGAATATTAATGATGAGAATCATTGATTAGCTGCCTCCTGCATGCCCCCTACTAGGGATTGAGCTAGCAACCCTGGTATGTGCCTGACTGGGAATCGAACTTTGACTTCCTGGTTCCTAGGTCAATGTTCAACCACTGAACCATACTGGTTGGGCTAAATTTTATATTTTTTTTCAGAAACAAACTATTATTTTTCTAGTATTTGAAAATCTTAATCAATTAGAAACTATGATAACATTGATGAAAGATGCTTACTTGAAAGCCAAGGGACATGTGTTCTAATCCTCTGTCCCAGTAATTAGTCATTTGTCCTTAGATAGGTCATTTTAACTCTCTGAGCTTTGTTTTTCTCATCTATAAATTGAATTTAAATTTGGATGATATCTATTATTTCTTCCCACCTAAAATATACTTTTTTTCTATGACAGATAAGTAATCAGAACATATTTGCTAATAGAAGTTGTCTTTTTTATCAAAGCTACATGCAAACCTACACACACGCCTGGTGTATCTTTGTGAATGTTATGAGCATTGGTCTATTGCATCACCTAAATAATTATTAATACACTAGAGGCCTGGTGCACAAACATTTGTGCACTCTGGGAGGGGATGGGGAGTCCCTCAGCCCGGTTGTGCCGTCTCATAGTCTGGGACCCCTCAGGGGATGACAACCTGCTGGCTTAGGCCCGCTCCCCGGGGGATTGGGCCTAAGATGGCAATCAGACATCCCTCTGGCAACCCGGCAGTCCCCGGGGATGTCCACTTGCCAACGGGGAGCAGGCCTAAGCTACAGTCGGACATCCTTAGTGCTGCTGAGAGGGTGGGAGAGGCTCCCACCACCGCCATTGTACTGGCAGCCATCCGCCTGGCTG
>NW_006290310.1:41722-54298 GCF_000327345.1 Myotis davidii
TTTCAGGCTGGCGGGTGACTGAAGCTTTCAACCGCTCCTTTTTTTTTCTTTTCTTTTTTTATTCTGGGATTTATTTACCTTCTATGGCTGTCATTGGAGCCGAGAGCCGGCTTTAGCTCTGAGGCTGGGCTCCAGCTCTGAGATCTCGGCTGCTAAAAGCAGGTATCTGGGTTTGTTTGTCTTCTATAATTGAAACACTGTTGCAACTCCAGCTTTGAGGCCTGGCTGGCTGAAAGCAGGTTTTTTGGAGTTTATTTAGCTTCTATAATTACAACATTGTTTCTTAGAGTGCAGCTCAGAGGCCGACAGCAGCAGGCGGGGAACCTTGGCTTCCTCCATCACTGGAGCAAGCAAGCCTCTTGTTCGCTTCAGCTGCCTGGCTGCCGGCCGCCATCTTGGTTGGGAGTTAATTTGCATATTGCCCTGATTAGCCAATGGGAAGCGTGTCGGAGGTATGGTTAATCACCATGTTTGTCTATTATTAGATAGGATATGTAATAATACATACATATATAAACATAGCTGAAAATTTTATAAATGGTCTTATAATCACCTCTCCCCCTATTTTGCATGTCATATTTTTAATAAGCTCTTTTTCATCCGGACAGTCCAGTCACACTCGCCTCCTGGTTATTATTCTACCACACTGAACTTGCTTTAGCCACTGGAATTTTGAACTTGAATTTCCAACTTTCTGAAATGCTTTTTTCTAAGATATCCATATTCTCTTTTCTCCCTTTTCTTTTAAATGTCTGATCTAATCTCATCTTATCCATAGAGGCATTCTTATTCATATTTTATAAAAACACACCCACCTCCTATATACACATATAAATACCTATAAAGATAAAAATAGGTTAAATAATTGAAAATGTTATTTGCATACATTGAGGCAATGCATATAGAATTGATGATAGTGCTTCTGCTGTTTTAACTGCAACATCATTGCGCTAACTAAGCATATTGTCTTTTGGTGGAAGGAGCATTTATGTGAGACTTCATTACTATGCTGAGTTTAATTCTACAAATGCATTATTTTTTCATTTCTCCATCTGCTAAGCCATGAAGTGATAGACAATACGTGTGACAGCTGCAGAGGAAGGCTAGAATAAAACCCTAAGGAGAGCTTTGGATGACAGGAGTCTCCTGGAGAATTTAGAGATCAGGAATTTATGGCTCTCAGAAGAAGAAAACTGAACCTGGGATGGAAAAGCTAAGGTCAATGGAGGTTAGTGTCCCTGGCACCTGGTCAAGTGTTAACTTAAATTACTTTAAGAAAACTGTACAAAAGGCTATAAATGTTAATATCAAAGAAGAAATAAATTATTGAGAGATCTTTTTATCAAATGCATTTTTCAAAAAACTTTATTGTAAAAGTTGAAGACAGTGTGTCTATGTGGAAATGAATCACATCTCCACTGTGGCACCTCACATGTCATGATCATGTATCCAGGTTGCAGGTGTCTGAAAGCACATCAATTGAAATCATGACATAAAGCAATTTCTCCCAAAAGTCACAGTAATATTTCCTCTTTTTCTAAACAGTAAGTTATAAGATTTAAAATATCTCTTTCGTTCCCATATTTCTTTTGAAGAAACATAAAACGACTGGTAATATGAAAGAACCAAAGTCAGTAAAAGCACCTATGCATTAAATACAAACATAAGCAAATATCCTTAATTTAAAGCTTGAGTGAGATTTTAAGGAATATCTGAGAGGTGAAAAAACATCCAAGTCATAAATCATATTACCCAAATATTATTAATCAAAAGATGGAAGAAAAATATATCATGAATATAATCAGGAGATATGTACTTTTTATATATTTATATGCTTATGTATAATTATGTGTATGTACTGGTATACTTAAACCAAGTTAGAGGATTACTAATTAAATGTACAGAGAAGCAAAATACACTTCTTTGATTAATGTTCTTGACATATGAGCAAGAAATTTGAGAATTATAAGAGACTTTTGGCTCCATCCTTCTTAATCTCCCTTCTAATGTAATTAACTTCTTTATATATGTGTATATGAGTGTGTGTGTACACATACATGCATTCAAAGTTCAACCACTTCTCTGTACTTTCCCCCACACCAGCCTAGTCTAATCTGTGGTCATATTTCAATTACATTCTTACAGTAGCTTCCTGAATAACATTCCTGGAATTAATATCAGCCCATGAAGGAGACACTCTTCACAGAAAGTTCCTTTCAAATTGTCAGGTCCTATGATTCCTCTGCTCAGATTCCCCAGTGGCTTCTCATTTCATTCATTATACTCATGAGCTTAAACTATCAGTGATTTTACAGTTGTTTCTCCCACTCTCTATTAGAACTCATTTTTTAATATCCACATCTTCTTTCAGGTTCTTCGGCCATATTGCTCTCCTGGTATTTATTCTATCACACAGCCTGCTTCAGCCCAAGAAATTTTGAACTTCAATTTCCCACTTCCTAAAATGTTATTTCCCCAGATATCCATATTCCATTTTCCCTCTTTTCTTTTAGATCTTTGCTCTATTCTCACCTTCTCTGAAAAGCAATTCTTATTCATCCACATAAGTGTATATCCATCTCGCTCTGACCCCATCCTCTTTATACTCTGTCTTTATTTTCTTTGAGACACTAATTCCCACATATCACATAATTACATATTTTTAATATTTCTTTGTTTAATATCAAGGACATATTAAACATAACAGTTGGTATCTACTGATGACAGATTGGGTATTCAGCAGCATCAGTAGTGAGAAAAGCTTGGGTTAGAAGTCTAAGCTGTTGAACAAATCCTTTCTAGAAAAGATTCACTTTTTAAGGACTCATCACACAAGCAATGGGAAGGATGAAAAGCAATAATCCTTTCTTCAAAATAAAGATTCTCTGGTCCACCTGGCTTCTTATGTAGTGAATGATCTCTGGTAGGTATTACCGTGAGACACAAAAATACACATGTCTTTTGCCCACTTCTGTTCTTTCATTCATATTCTTCTTTTCTGATCTCATTTTATCAGATCTTTCAAGGCCCCTGACCAACATTGAAGTCACTTGTCACTGCAAAGCATTTAGGTATATTTTACCTCAGGCTAATCTTCCCTCTATATAAAATAAGACAATCAAATATAGCATGGATAACTGAAAAAAAATTCTTGAATAGGGTTGCAGAGCAACATAAATCCATTTTAAGACCTTTTGGTGAGCTGATATGTTCTCATCTACCTCAGACCATTGAGACAGGGACAATTTTTAAACACTGGCACACAGTGTTATAAAATGCCAGGCTTTTAAAGCATTCCCTGATTTGACACTTTATTGAACTGAACTGGTCACTTCTTTATTTGTGACTTTTAAAAGAAGTTAACAAAGCAGTCAATAGTTAACAAAGTCATCAAAGCAGTTAATAAGCAAGGCAACTATAAAATTGTTCAAGTGCATAATCTTGAACTTTACCCCAATCCAATATATATGAGTGTCTTAATGATTGTGCCAGCGGTTATCATAATCTCGTTCCCCATCTGCAGCATTGTCTTTCTTACTGTCTAATCAGTGGGTGAAGCAGCCCTAGAATCCAGAGGGTCTGCTTTCTAGGGTTTCAGTATTAATAATATCTTATTTTGTGTTCCTCGGAATGCATAGCTTGAAACAAAGTCTTGTGTGAAATTAGTTCATTATATTTTCCAAGCGAATAGGAGTTGAGAAGAATAGAAGTGAGGTGGGGAAGGAGAAAAAGCCCATTTAAGGGAGAATTATTCAGGTCATCCCATGAAATGACCTGAATAATTTGAGGTGCCTCAGAGGAAAAAACAACAACAATTCAACATTGTACCTATCCTGAGAAGCATTCAGAATGTCCTCAAATGTTATTTGTCTCTCATTAGCTCTTATTGTTTTATTCCTTTCACTGATAATTTCCCCATATTTCTGAGGCACCCCCATTGCTAAAAATTTCAAATTTTATATTGAAATAAAATGACAGAGCTCATCAAGTGAGGATTTGTCAGGTTAAAGTGAATCTTGGCCTGGGAAGGCTGCATGGAACCACCTACACAAGCCTTGAATGGAATCAGAAAAGGGTCAAGTCAATGTGATTGAGGCAACTGGTATTACTGCTGCCCTGGGCTTCATAAAACAACTATTAAATAATTTGGTCAAAAGTTTTGTGAATTTTTGAATTCAGACATATTTATGTAATTTTCAGAATTATCTTCCACTCCTATCTTCAAACATTTTATAACTCAGTGATTTTACATGATCACAATAAAATTTTAACAGAGAATGTAGCAAAAACAAGGTAGAAGATTTAAGTCATAATTTTCAAATTAAAGAAAAAGAGAACTTTGCGGATATTAGCCAGTGCATGAGTACCAATTTCTGGGTCTTAAATTCTCTAGGTAAGTTTCCCAAAATGACATGACTAAGAATTTATCTACTAGCTATTGCTTCCCACCTCTCCTTTCACAGCTAAGTTTGTTCTGTGGTGCGGAAAAAAAAGCACAATTCCCATCGACATTTTGTACTGTGGTGTGCTGTCCCAGGTGTAGGACCCTGCAGGAGAACAACAAAAGTGCAGACAGAAATGCACTGCTCCTGAAGTTGAGATCCACAGGCAAAGAACAAGATTGGTTTAGGAAGACATTCTGACAGGATCATCAATTATTTTCTGTGGTTAAAAGAATTTATAAGAAGAACATTTTCACAAGGTATTTATTAACCTATTAGAATTAAAAAATAAAGCTAGATTGTTCTCAAAAAAATTACTCCTGATTTGATTAATTGGTTTCATGATGTGGATGAATTTAGTCAACTCACTTCTATGGTAGAAACTTTCCAGAAATAAAATGAACTATATATCCAGCTTTGATCTCCATCTTTTGGAATCTCAGAACTAGAATCTCTTACCTATGAAAAAGAATCAAAACCAATTTTATGGAACATTTTCTGCTTTGCTTTCTCTTTTCCTACAAATTTAACATTAGCATTGCTGAAAAATAAATTTAGCCTTGAATGCAATAATATAATAATATTTCCATGTTAATTTTTCTTTTCTCTTAGTTTCTCTACCATGCCATAACTGTTTTTCAGGTTTTAATTTTTATAGACCATGACAGGTTAAGTGATGTAAAGGTGCAATTCATCATAAAAGAGAAAAGCTAAACAAAACATGGTTTTCAGTTAAATTAATTTGGTAACTGCTGCAATACCTAGAGATTTTTGCTGGTGTTAAAGAATTCTGGAATGCAGCTCTTGATCTAAAACATTAATAAAAGATTGACTTTTATTTTTTAATCTTAAGCCAAGTGATGAAAATGGGCACTCTTGTGATTAGGATTTACCTCTGACTACTGATCAGTCTATAATAAACTGATGATGACCCAAAGAATAATAGTTTCAAGTGAATTATAAGTTCAGATGGCTCAGAGGAAAAAAAAAACACAAAACAACAATAATTCAGCATTGTATCTATTCATTGTACTGAATTTCTATCATTAAAAACTAGTCACAGAATTGTTATTATAGGGTTTTGTATACTTTGAGGCTCTCCATCTCAGTATTAATGCCATTTTGAAGAGAAGAACTTTTGTACATGACAAAGTGAACAACTTTTGATATCAAATACACTGTATTACATGTGCCCCCAAAAGCTGGATGAATATAGAGCTACACTGTCCAATACAGTAGCCAGTAGCCACAGGTGACTACTGAGCATTTGGTATATGGCTTGTTTCAATTCATATATACTGTTAAGTGTAAAAGTCATACCAGATTTTGAAACTGTAATATGTAAAAGTATAAGATATCTTAGTAATAACTACTTTCATTGTACCTTGAAATGGTAATATTTGGCTATATTTAATTAAATAAAATATATTATTAAATTAATTTAACCTGAGTATTATTTTTTTTAATGTGACTACATTAAAAACTTTAAAATTATACCTAGAGAGTATTATGCTAAGAGAAATAAGCCAGTCAGAGAAAGGCAAGTATATATGATTTCACTTATATTTGGAGCCTAGTGAACAAAATTAACTGAAAAACAAAATAGAAACAGACTCAGAGAGAAAAAACTGACAGCAATCAGAGAGGAGGCAGGTTGGGAGACTGGTAAAAAGGTGAAAGGATTAAGAAACACCTCATAGACACAGACAATAGCACGGTGATTGCCAGAGAGGAAAAGCGGGGGGAGTGGGGGGGGTGGCAGAGAGAGAAGAGGGTAAAAGGGGGATAAATGATTGTGGAAGAAGACTTGCCTTGAGATGGTGAAAACATAATAAAGATGATTAATTACATAAATGCACACCTGAAACCTATATACTTTTATTAACCAATTTCACCTCAATAAATTCAATTAAGAAAAAGCAAACAAAACTCTGGCTTTTGTTTATTCTCCAATTATATGCTTTCCACAAACCACTGTGTCTTTCCCACTAGAATCCCAACTTTGTGAAAAAGGATAATTAAAATTTTATGTGTGGCTAAGATATTTTTAATGGAATTGCTGAGGTAGAAATTCGATCCATGGCAGAAATAATTTTATATTTAAATATGGAAAGACACTTTCTTGATTTTGAAATACTGTCAAAGGAAAAAAACATGGGGAGGAAATATCCAGCTTCAAAGTTTAATGAACATATCTATCTATCTATCTATCTATCTACCTATAAAACCCTAATATGCAAATAGACTGAATGGCGGAACAATTGAACAACCAAACACCAGTCACTATGATGTGCACTGACCACCAGTGGGTGCACGCTGAACATAGTGGGCGTCGGCTGTGGCGGGATGGTGGAGCAGGTAAGTAGGGACGCCAGACCAAGGTGGGGTGCCAGTCACTATTATTAGGGAGAGCCTTTGGTAGTTACTGAAAATTCTTTGCTCCCACACATCGTGGTCCTGCCTGGCGCTCGCACCTGCTGCTGGGACCGCAGCCACTGCTTGAACCTGCTGCTAGCTCCCAGTGCTGGCCCCAATCGCCAGGCGCCATCAGTGGGTGCAAGCAGCGGCTGCCAGCCCAGATCCCCCCTCAGGGCTTCTCCACCTCCTCCTGCTCCTGAGGGTCAATCGGGGCCAACAGCCACCTCTCACACCTGCTGCTGGTGCTGGCCTTGCTCACACCGGCTGCCAGCACCCGGTGCTGGTTTTGATCACTTGGTGCCATCAGTGGGTGCAAGCAGCGGCTGCTGGCCCCGATCGTCCATGAGGTCTTCTCCACCTCCCCCTGCTCCTAAGGGGCAATCAGGGCAGCAGCTGCCACTTGCACCTGCTGACGGCACTGGCCCTGCTCACCCCTGCAGCTGGCGCCAGACCCAATTGCTCAGTGCCATCAGTGGGTGCGAGCAGGGCCGATGCCATCAGCACATGAGAGTGGTGGAGGCAGGAGCCAGGCTGCTGGAAGACAGGGGACTGGGGGCCTCAGTGGGAGGGGCCAGTCAGGGGCACAGAGGATGGGCTGAGACACACCTCTGTGCCCACAGCAGCCTTGCGGCCCACAGTTCCTTTCAAGGTGCAAAAATTTGTGCACTGAGCCCCTAGTATTTAATGAAATGTTACCACATACAACACATCTATATTAATAAAAGCATAATATGCTAATTAGACTGGAAAGCCAAATGACCTTCTGGACATCATTCCAGATGTCCTTCCTGACGAAGCCGTGGCAGCAGGGGCCGAGGCAGAGGTGGTTAGTGGGGATCAAGCAGGCAGGTGAGCAGTTAGGGGTGATCAGGCAGGCAGGCAAGTGATTAGGGGAGATCAGGCAGGCAGACAGAGGTGGTTAGGGGCAATCAGGCAGGCAGATAGAGGCATTTAGGAATGATCAGGCAGGCAGGTGAGTGGTTAGAGGTAATCAGGCATGCAGGCAGAGTGGTTAGGATGATCAGGCAGGCAGGCAGGTATGCAGGTAGAAGCCAGCAGTCCTGAATTGCGAGTGGGATGTCCGACTGCTGGTTTAGGCCTAATTCCAGGATTGGGCCTAAACCGACAGTTAGACATCCTCAATGGATCCCGGATTGCAAGAGGGTTCAGGCCGGGCTGAGGGAACCCCCACTCCCATGCAAGAATTTTGTGTACTGGGCCTTTAGTTGGTATATAAGATTTAAAGATATTCAAACTTATGTTAAAATTCTATATTCCAATTTAACTGTGAGGAATAGATAATTTTAAAAGTAGGAGATAAGAGTATAAAATGTTTTAGTACAATTAAAGCTAGAAGAAGATTACTGATTATTACATTTGCATTTAATAGAATATTATCAACAAATACCTTAGCAATGCTGGAGGACACAGTCACTCCCCAAGGAACACAGCACAAGAAGGTTAAATGTACTGGAGTATCATGGACTTAAACAGGGAGTAAAGTGAGGTTGAAGCCTGGCTTGGTTTCTGTGATTACTCTAAAAAACAGGCGACAAATCAAAATGAACAACTTATTGATTGAGAATGCCTCCCTTCCCTCTAAAGGAAGCAGATGGTTGAGGCTAAGTATTTATCCTCTCCAGTGACTTTGTTGATAGCTTTATTCCATTGTGCACAATTTTAATTGAATGCTTAGGTGGTAATCAGAGTCTGGCTGGATATTTTTGTTTGCTTATATCTTGTCCATGGGAAATAACAGCAACAAAAACTCACATTTTTAAAACTTTGTTCTTTTCTTCTAACCTCCCTCATGACTGTTGCACTCTCAAGCTTTTCAGCTCATTTATATTCATGTGTTTGAAAACTAACTTATTGAAGTAGTATGGTCTATGGAACCATTATATCACTAGAAGCCTGGTACACAAAATTTGTGCACTCGGGGGTGGGGGGGGTCCCTCAGCCCGGCCTGTGCCCTCTTGCAGTTGGAGACCCCTTGGGGGATGTCTACCTGCTGGTTTAGGCCCACTCCCTGGGAGATTGGGGCTAAGCTGGCAGTCATACATCCCTCTGCAAGCCTGTGAGCCCTCGGGGGATGTTCACTTGCCAGAGGAGAACAGGCTTAAGCTGCAGTCGGACATCAGTAGTGCTGCTGAGGAGGCAGGAGAGGCTCCCACCACCACCGCTGTACTGGCAGCCGTCATCCTGGCTTGTGACTGAGCAGAGCTCCCCCTGTGGGAGCCCACTGACCACCACAGGGCAGCTCTGGATCAAGGTGGGTATCCTGCTGGAGTGCCAGGCCAGCCTGGGTGAGGGGCTGATGGCTGTTTGGAGGCTGGCCACAGCCCCTTCAGGGTGGGAGGGGGGTTCACTGGGGTGCCTGGCCAGCCTGGCTGAGGGGCTGAGGGCCGTTTTCAGAGTGGCTGCACCCCATTCAGGGTGGGGATCCCCACTAGGGTGCCTGGCCAGCCTGGGTGAAGAGCTGATGGTCGTTTGCAGTCTGGCCACGCCTCTCGGCAACCCAAACTCCAGCCTCTCCTTTTTTTCTTTTTCTTTTTTTTCCTGGGATTTATTTATGTTCTATAATTGAAACTTTGTAGCCTTGAGTGGAGCCAAGGGCCAGCCAGGGCAGGTGGGAAGCTTGACTTCCTCCATTGCTGGGGGCACCCCAAGCCTCCTGCTTGCTCCAGCTCCGTGGCCACTGCCATCTTAGTTGGGTTAATTTGCATACTCACTCCTAATTGGCTTTGTGGGCATGGCTCATGGGCATGGCATGTGAATGTGGCTTGAACTTAGTGGAGCAATGGTTAATTTGCATGTTTTTCTTTTAATATGTAGGATCATTAAGTTTTGCTATACAGAGCTTTCTCTGTTGCTACAGTATAAAAAGATAAGTATGGTACAATAAAAGCATTAAATTTTATTTATCCAATGGGAACCTCTAGCATGCTTTCCACATGGAAGTAGAAATATCTAAGCCTTTGTTACTTGCAGTCCATGATACTTGGGGCATATCTGTACATTCGTTGTTGCCACACACAAGGGTTGGTATTAACAAATCTCTATTATTTTGGTAGGTATGTACTATTAATTTCTATTTCTGATCTGATAATCTCTACTAACACTTAGTATTGATTTAAGTATTGATTTTTGTTTTGTTTTATATTTCTTATTATTTGGGGAATGTTAGGTCACCTAAATAGCTTCAACTCATTCTAAGCTATGTTGAGCCACAAAAGTGGCTCTAGAATTCTGGATTGAAAAGCATTCTAGTTTGATGGAATAGAACACTTTGTTCACCTAGCAGTGATTGCCATACTTGGCAGTTGGCATTACAGTGTCTTTTGTGTCCCATATTTAGCACTTCTGATTTAATGAAATGGTAAACTAAGTAAAATTCATCTCTTCACGGTGTCCTATTTCAATGCTTCTATTCTTTTAACCTATTCTCATCCCTAAACTGGGTACCTGTTCTATATCCAATCCTATATAATAAAGATGTAATATGCAAATGGTCATTATGCCATGAAGTGTAATGACCTAACACTTAAGGACCGGGTCACAGATCAGCAAGAGGGTGGGGCAGCGAGCTACAAGCGGGCAGCAGAGAGCTACAGGAGAGGCCAAGGCAGCAAGCTCTGGGGGTGGGTGGGGTCAGAGGGAGCTACAGGAGGACAGGGCAGCAGTTAGAGAGCTAATGAAGGGTGGTAGCGAGCTACTGGCGCACGGATTCATGCGCAAAGCTACTAGTATTTTCATAAGTTGACTGTCATGTAATGTTTTTAAGATCTCAAAATTTAAGATGTTGGTGCATCACTGCCCAGAGTGTTTGCCTTATAGTAGATGCCTAAAACAGTATGAGTAACTTCACATGTTGTCTGAATAAAGGGATTTTAAATACGTACATTGGTATTTGGTATAGTGGCCCTTGCATAATGTTCTCTAGCCATCTGATATTGCCCACTAGTTTTCTAATAAGGCTGCCTCTATCTCCTTGGACTTACTATAGGATTCAAAGTTATCTAATTTCTAGCTTGGTTACTTGTGATTGCCTTAATTTCTTTTTACTGATGCAGATTCTAGCTCCTATTGGTCTTTTCCATCATTTATAACTCATTCAACTGTTATTTCTATAAATGCTATATAGTATCTCAGTCCCTGAACCAAAATTGATGCTTAATCAATATCTATTGTTAAACCAGTGATAATAGATACGTCTAGGGGTATAGGAGAGTTCAAATTACTATGCAAATCTGACTGCTCAAACAGGATTGCAGCATTTGGAATTCATTGCTAAATAATTGGTACATTAGTGTTTATTATAATGCATCAAATATATTCCTTATCAGCCATTACTTATAGATAGAAATGGCTGTAATCCAGAGTAGAATCTGTTTCTATATCTACTATGGAAGTAACTTTTTTGACATCAAAGCAAATGTCAAATGAACAGTCTTGGATACAAGTGCATGATGCCATTATGTTAGTTTTTCATCCTTCATGTGGTCTTCATTTTATTTTGAAGTAAATCTTCATCTAACTGGAATGACTTAAAAAGAGTATCACAAGGATAATTGGTTAAACTAAAATCTTTCCAAATATTAACTTCGTTAATAAAATCTACTGGAATACTTTAGCTGAGTAAAAGACCACCACATTATTGATTGAGTGAAAGAAAAGAGACAATAAAGCAGGACAGACTGAATATAAACATATAAAAGGTAATCATAAATGAAAGGATCAAAATAACATGTCAATTCAGAATCTACTTTAAATTCATTCAGAAATTTATTTTTTTTGCTTTTTGAATTGATTTTTTTCTCCTAAAAGCATATTAAAAATGGTTTCCTTCTTATACTGACAGTATGATAAGCCAAATTTTAATGTATTATTGTTAAAATATGATAGATATTCAGAATAAATATAATTATTGCTTAGCTTCATATAAACTTAGGCATTTTATTTCTATTGAATACCATTCTTTAGAGACTGAAACAACTTTTTTTTTTAGGTTAAAATTTTTTTCTTGAGTACATTTTCCTATTAACTTTTGATTGGCCCTTCAGAACCTTTCCTAAGGTTGCATTCTTACAGTTGCAAATTTGTGAAAATCTCATTTCAAAAAACAACCAAGGATATATTGGTTTTATGATCTGGTAATAGAATGTCTAGTTTTACATGTTCAATTCTAATGAAAATGTGTTAAGTGTAAAAGCCTTTCAAACTGTCACTGTGTATGTCTTACACATGGAGTTCCTATTTGTATATTAAATCCCTTTTGGCCTGACAGCATGCCTACACATTTTTCTTTTTTAATTAGAGTACCCATGTCTGTTCACTCTTTGTCTTGCTGTATCACAGAGGGAACACTCCCAGTTACTATGAACTCTAACAAGTTCTGGACACTACTAGATCTTTTAAATTATCCAATTAGAAGCAAGCTGTTTTCATAGATATTTCCTTGCTCTCTTTCAGATGCAGCTGCATGTTCCGTAATGAGGTAATAGGAAGGGCATTGTCATCTATGTCGAGTATAATTCTGAAACAGTAGGCAATAAGTGGAAGCATCTGCCGCTTTACTAATTGTGACTAGTGAACAAAAAATAAGAAAAAGAATAATAAGGGAGAGCTTTTAAGGTCCCATTTCCCATGTCAGGCACAGAGCATCTGGGCTGATATTACATCTGGCCAAGCAATTTGTCATTTGTAACAGCAACAT
>NW_006290310.1:54354-68366 GCF_000327345.1 Myotis davidii
CTTAAGAAGAAATTGATGTGTTTAATTTTGCTGTTTTAGGGTTTAAGCAAATGAGCATCTTTCAGTATGTTTTGGGAAGATATAACATTTGGCAATTATCTAAACACAATGACATGTTTCTTAGTATCAATTTCATATTACTTTGTGGCTCCTTTAATTCTCTAGAGTAAAAAAATGATTAAAATTGTAAATGTTATTATAATGGTGTGTGTTGAAAATTAAATCCATTATAGAAAATGAGTGGATATCCTTTGGTTTCAAAGCACAAAAATCAATTCTGACTTGTTTAAGCCCAAAGGAGAATTACTTTTTGTAATAAAATTAAATAAATTGATATTTTAAACAACAAAAATATAAAAAGAATATTGACAGATTGGATTTATCGTTTTCTTTTCTTCCTCTGTAGAGTTATTGATGAACTTTCTGGAAGCTAGATTAGCATTTTATATGTAAGTCTTACAATTTAAGAAAATAAATACAGAGTTAAAAGAATACAGGAAGTTGTTGACATATACTATGGAAAATTAGATTAATTAAAATCTCAATTTATTATGTCTAGATTAGTAAACACATGAAAAGAGTTACTTGGAAACACATAACCAAAATATTCTTTAGAATAAAAAGAGTTGAGGACGGGAGAGAAGTTGAACATAAGCAGCATATAAATTTAAATTTTAATATGATACACAGAATTAGGCCATTGTTGAGTGTGGGATAGAATAAGTTGGGGCTACTGTGGAATCCTGAAAACATCTCTCCAGTTCCAGGTCACAGTCTTTAGAATTCAGGGTAAGCCATAAAATGGGGAACTGAGGTGTGGCCAGGTGGTATTTGAAAACTCAATTGTAACTACCTAATTATAACTTGCCTAAAGCTACAGAATCACAATATAATGTAGCCAGGAACTGTAATTACTGGGAAAATATGTCATGCCGAAGAAGAGAAGGAAGTGAGAAAAGCTAGTATGCATATTGTCCTGGCTCCATCAGAGAGACTTCTGGCTTTGCTGATAAAAGGCTATCATAACAGGCTTCTAAAATCTATGGATGGGAAGGAGCGCTAAGGGAGAAAAAAGCCACCTCTCTCACTTGTAGCATGTTTCAAAAGAGATTTTGATTAACACAAGCACCCCAGGAACTCCAGACTGTCATCAGAGAAAAGAATTATATCCCTTGGTGCCAAAGCTTGAGAAAGGATCTCAGTTGAACAGGGTTGTATACTAATAAATCAAAAATTTTGGAGTTTATCTTCTTATATAAAGAAAATATCTGTTCATTTTGGTTTATATATTTTTTCAGTTTTTCCAGTGCAAAGAATATGCCAGAAATAACAACAAAAAAAAACAAGTAATTTTGAATTGTGTGCACTATATTACATGATGAAGACTAAGGCATTTTCTACCACAATATAACTATAATAAGTCACTTAATAATTATAAAAATGTATTTCAAAGGCAAATAATTAACATCTGTATTGAAAAAAAACATTTGTTACGTTTATAATTGTTACATATTTTGCCTGTAGTTTTTGTTTTGGCACATTATAAAAATATTACAGTTTTGAGTAAATAACATGAAAAACATACTGAAGAGTAAATTCAATCACTTTCCACAGGCCTTACAACCATTTAAGATCAAGATTGTTAACATACAATTATACCCCATGTATGACAGATGGGAATATTCAAGATTAGAGGGGTAACTCAACTAGTCCAACAGCAATGGATGCCTGTGGTCTGTGCTCACCTGTGTACATTCTACTTTCTTCTGATTATAAATCCTAATTTCTTATGAGAGAATATACTCTTTTAGTCTATATAGTAATATGATTGAGTATATAAAGATCAACTTACAATTGATCACACATCTAAAGAAAGTGGTAAAACTATAAAAGTCTTAAAAACATAGTAGTAAACATTTGTTACTTTGAATTAGGCAATCATTTCTGAGATATAACATCAAAAGTTTAGTTTATCATGGTCAATTAGTATTTGGCAAAGGAGGCAAACACAATAGAGTAAAAAAAAAATCTCTTCAATAAATGGTGTTGGGAAAATTGGACAGGTGCATGAAAAAAAATAAAACTAGGCAAATAATTTACACCATGCATAAGGATAAACTCAAAATAGATTAAAGGCTTAAATGTAGTTATGAAACCATAAAAATCCTAGAAGAAAACATAGGAAACAAAATCTCAGAATCTCTTATAGCAATATTTTTGCTGATGCATCTCCTAGGGCAGTGATGGTGAACCTATGACGCTCCAAGGTTCGCCATCACTGTCCTAGAGCAAAGGAAAAAGTAAACTAATGGAACTACATCAAACTAAAAAGCTTCTGCACAACAAGAGAAACCATCAACAAAGTGAAAATGGAACCAACTGTATGGGAAAATATATTTTCCAATGATACATTTGATAAAGAGTTAATTTCAAAACTATATTACAAATTTATACAACTCAACACCAGAAACACAAACAATCCAATTAAAAAGGGGTAAAGGACCTAAATAGGCACTTCTCCAAAGAGGACATACAGATGGCCAATAGACATTTCAGAAAATGCTCATTGTAAGTAATCATCTAAGAGATGCAAATTAAAAACTACAATGAGGTATCACCTCACACCTGCCAGAATGTCTACCATCATTAAATCAACAAATGACAAGTGCTGGTGAGGATGTGGAGAAAAGGGAACCTTAGTGCACTGCTGGCAAGCGGGCTGAACTGCTGACTTCTCGGTCTCTCCCACATCTCTTGTGGACTTTCAAGGGGGCTGTGGGCCCCAGGATCCACGGGTGCCATGGCGACCCAGCACTGATTGCCGCCACCACAGGCCCTGAGGTGACCAAGCACTGGCTGTTGAGGGGGCTGTGGGTCCCAGAACACTGCAGTGCCGTGGCAGGAGGGGGCTGTGGGCCCCAGCCTGGACACAGTGGAACTCTAGGTCTTGCGAGATCGGTGGCATAGCTGGCCTTCAAACCAGACCCTGACAGGAGGAAGGAGGGAGCCCCATTCCTTAAAGAACCAGCTGTTGGATAGCTTGCTGTCTGTCTGTCACTTGCCAGCCAGGAATCCCATTCACCTGTACCACAAACCTCAGCGATCAGGCAGGCAGAGGCAGTTAGGGGCGAGATCAGGCTGGCAGGGGAGGGCAATTAGGGGCGATCAGGCAGGAAGGCAGAGGCAGGTAGGAGCAATCAGGCAGGCAGGCAGAGGGGTTAAGGGCAATCAGGAAGGCAGGCAGAAGCAGTTGGGGGCAACCAGGCAGGCAGCAGGTGAGCAGTTAGGAGCCAGCGGTCCCAGATTGTAAGAGGGATGTCCAACTGCCAGCTTAGGCTGGATCCCTGTGGGAGAGGGTGCAGGCTGCGCTGAGGTAACCCCCCATGCACAAATTTCATGCACCGGGCCACTAGTTTAAAATAGCCAAGATCTGGAGACAGCCCAAGTGCCCATCAGCAGATGAGTGGATAAAAACCTGTGGTACATTTACATACATCTATAATAAAAGCATAATATGCTAATTAGACTGGACAGCCAAAAGGCCTTCCGGACATCATTCTGGATGTCCTTCTGGATGAAGCTGCCATGGCAGGGGTCAAGGCAGAGGCGGTAAAGGGCAATCAGTCAGGTAGGCGAGCAGTTAGGGGCAATCAGGCAGGCAGGCAGAAGTGTTTAGAGGTGATCAGTGGTTAGGAGCCAGCAGTCCCGGATTGAGAGAAGGATCCCAAATTGTGAGAGGGTGCAGGCCAGGCTGAGGGACCCCTTCCTCACCCCGCCCCCCACCACCCCGTGCATGAATTTCTTGCACCGGGTCTCTAGTAAATGCTATAAAAAGGAAGGAACTCTTACCCTTTGTGACAGTATGGATGGATCTGGAGGTTATGATGCTAAGCAAAATTAGCCAGTCAGAGAAAGGCAAATATCATGTGATATTGCTTATATATGAAATCTATGAGAAAAATAAACTGATGAACAAAATAGAACCAGTCATGGATACACAGAAAAGACTGATGTTTGTCAGAGTGGAGGGGTGTGGGGAGGTCTGGATAAAATAAGATAAAGAGATTAGCCAAATAACATATATGCATAGCCCATAGACCCAGAAAGCAGTGTGGTAAAGTCCAGGGGAGCAGGGAGTGGGAGCTGGGTGGAGGTTGGGAAACGGGGTGGGGGAATGGAGACATAAGCAAATAGTGTCAACAACAAAAACAAAAAAGCATAGGCAACTGTTGGGCAGTCATCCTCTTTACCTTGGAGGATACATTTCAAGACCTCAAGTAGATGCCTGAAACTGGGCATAGTACCAAACCCTTTATATACTACCAGAGGCCCGGTGCACAAAAATTTGTGGTCTTGGGGGGGGGGGGAGGGGGCGGTCCCTCAGCCCGGCCTGTGCCCTCTAGAATGTGTGGGACCCCTCAGGGGATGACCACCTGCTGGCTTAGGTGGGATCGGGCCTAAGCCAGCAGTCAGACATCTCTCTGGCAGCCTGGGAGCCCTTGGGGGATGTCCACTTGCCAGCGGGGAGCAGGCCTAAGCTGCAGTCGGACATCCTTAGCACTGCTGAGGAGGCGGGAGAGGCTCCCACTACCACTGCTGTACTGGCAGCGTCATCCTGGCTTGGGACTGAGCAGAGCTCCCCGTGTGGGAGTGCACTGACCACCAGGGGGTAGCTCCTGCATTGAGCATCTGCCCCCTGGTGGTCAGTATATGTCATAGTGACCAGTCATTCCCAGTCATTCTGCTGTTAGGGTCAATTTGCATATTACCATTTTATTATATAGGAGTGCCTGGCAAACCTGGGTGAGGGCCTGAGGGCCGTTTTCAGACTGGCCACATGCCCTTCAGGTTGGGGGGGTCCTGCTGGGGTGTCTGGCCAGTCTGGGTGAGTGGCTGAGGGCAGTTTGCAGGCTGGCCAAGCCCCTGAGTGGGAACACTCATCCCATGAGGGTGTGGCCAGCCTGGGTGAGTCTTGGTTGGGTTAATTTGCATATAGCCACTCTGATTGGCTGATGGGCGTGGCTTAAGGCATAGCAAAGGTATGGTCAATTAGCATTTTTTTCAATTAGCATTTTTGTCTTTTATTAGTATAGATGTTTTTTCCTATGTATAATATCTATGATAAAATTTAATTTATGACAGTGGGAAGGCAGGGGAGGGTTGGGGGGGGGGTAAGAGATCAATTGAAGGACCTGTATGCATGCATATAAGCATAACCAGTGGATGCAAGACACTGTGGGGGTGGTGGTGAGGGCATGTACTGGGGGTAGGGGAGGCTGGGGGGATGTCAATGGGGAAAAAAGGAGACATATGTACTACTATTTGTAAGACTTTAAACAAACAAAAAAACATTAAAAAGGAATTGTAAAAAAATTTAATTTATGAATTAGATTCAGTAAGATATTAAAAGCATTAATAATAAAATAGCACACATAACAGTATACTATAATAATAGTTATGTGAATGTGTCATTATCAAGTAAAATGAGGTTATTTGAGCCTGGGCAGTGTGGCTAAGTTGGTCAAAATAGATATGCTCTTAAGAGACAAAGTTTTAAAAACATAACATTTATTAAGAAATTGAAAATGAGAGAATCCAGTCATCATTTTGTGAACAGGAAAGTCAAAAGGCTACCAGACAACTGGAGAACATTAAACCTTATTCTACCTTGTCTGTCTGGAGCTTTCACATTGAGCATAAAGTTGCAGTGCAGACAGATTGTCACCAAATGTTCTAAGAACTCAGTCTACGCTTATAGCCACCACTTTGACTATTGTACCTGGGACAAATTTTTCTAAAGAGATTTAAGAAACTGGTTATCTACCAAGGTGAAGGAGAGGCAGATTTGATAAAACAATAGTGGTCTTTATGATAAAACAAATATTTTATATTTTAACAATAAATATTCATCAAGAGTTTATATTAGAAGCATTTGGAGTAGATCAGTGAGTGATACCTAAAATAGTTGAGGTCAGTTCTTCATCTGGAACATCAGAACAGAAATAATCATACGCTAATCCAGAGCAATACCTTTACATAATCCATAGGGACAAAAGTAGGTGTCAAAAATATGAATGGTATTGGATTGCTGAAAAATAAAAAGAGTTTACTCCAGTGGATTGTGAAGACACAATAGAAAATATGAGCTCTGAGAAAATTGAATTATTACAATAAGAGTAAGAAAATCATACAGAGCAGAAGCATACTAGCAAAATAAGGTGGTTTGAAAGCACCTTATTTTGAAATAGGTTTGAAATCATAGGAAGCAGAAACACATTAGAAAAATAAAGGTGGTTTGGGAGCATAAATTGTTTTATCTCAACCAGCATAAAACAAGGCTGTGTGATGCCACGGACAGACCTCAGATGGCAGGCTGAATAGACCTGCTGAGAAGCCAGGAAGGGGCTCCATTGCTCAGCCAGTAAATGTAATCAGGTGTGTCCTGCAGCAGCAGTTCACAGGTTAGATTAGGACAGCTAAGAAACCAGAGAGGTAAATATTTTACAGAAAAATACCAGTAGCTTTCCAAGATATATTGTATAGGTAACCAAAGATTAATAAATATGCATATTTTTGGCAGTGAAAGTACAGATCTAAAGGAATGGAGGAGAAGAAGGATGATATGAATATTTCAAGTAAATGAGTTTGGGCAATGGAATTAATCTTGATTATCAGCTCAATTAAAACAATCTTAAAGGAATAGACTATATTTTAATAACTTGTCAGTATGCCTGGTTTTCAAACCTGACCATACCACTTCCTAGAGTTATGAACTTGGGTAAATGAATCAGATTTTCATTTCCTCATAGCTGAAATAGCATAAAAATAATATTGCCTACATCAACAGGTTTGTGCAAAAATTAAATGAAGATATTTATGTAAAGTTGATAAATTTTTGTCCTGCACATAGCAAGCGTTCATGAAAAACTAGCTTATATAAGTATGGTTTATTAATTGTGCTTTATTATTATTACATGAAGAAATCAAGATCATTTATAAAAAATAATTCAGCTTTAGTATTTTTTAACACAGGAACAAAAGCTTACTTTAATAAGGTAGTAAATATATTTTACTAAACCAGTTTAAATTGTATTTTTAAACCACATTGCACTGCACTGATAATATACTCTATTTATTTATTTTTACTTTTATTTTATTATTATTTTAAGTTATCTTTATTGTTGAAAGTATTACATATGGCCTACTTGTTTGTTTGTTTTTCACTGATCCCCTAACCTCCCAACAGCCCCTCCCAGGCCTTTACCTCACTGTTGTTTGTGTCCATGGGCTATGCATATATTCTTATAAGTTTCCTGGTTAATTTCTCCCCACTCACCCACCCTCCCCTCTGAAAATCTCGTCTGTTCATTGCTTCTATGTCTCTGGATCTATTTTGTTCATCAGTTTATTTTGTTCATTACATTCTACATATGAGTGAGATTGTGTGATACTTACCTTTGTCTGACTGACCTATTTTGTTTAGCATAGTACTCTGCAGGACCCTGCATGCTGTTACAAATGGTAAGAGTTCCTTCTTTTTACAACTATATAGTAGCCCATTGTGTAAATGTACCACAGAGTTTTTATCCACTCATCTGCTGCTGATCACTTGGGCTATTTCCAAGTCTTAGCTATTGTAAATTGTGTCACTATGAACATAGGAGTACATATGTCTTTCTGGTTGGTGTTTCAGGTTTCTTAGGATATATTCCTGGAAGTGGAATCATGGGGTTAAATAGGAGTCCCATTAATTTTTTGAGGAGAGTCCATACTGTTTTCCAGTTGTATGAGTTCCTTATATATTTTGGAAATTAATCCTTTATCAGATGTATCATTGGCAAACATGTTCTCCCATGCTATGGCCCCCTTTTCATTTTGTTGATGGTTTCTTTTGCTGTGCACATTTTATTTTGATGTAGTCCCATTTGTTTATTTTCTCCTTAATTTCCTTTGCCCTAAGAGACGTATCTGCCAACATATTGCTATGAAAGATGTCTGAGATTTTGCTGCCTATAGTTTCTTCTAAGATTTTTATGGTTTCATTACTTACATTTAAATCTTTTATCAATTTTGAGTTTATTCTTGTGTGTGGTGTATATTGGTGGTCTAGTTTCACTTTTTTTGCATGTACCTGTCCAATTTTCTCACCACCATTTATTGAACATATTATCTTGACTCCATTGTGTACTCTTGCCTCCTTTGTCAAATATTAATTGAGCATGATGGCTTGGGTCAATTTCTAGTGTCGCTGTTCTTGTGCAACTACCAAGTTGTTTTGAATACGTGGCTTTGTAGTATTAACTTGGTATCTAATATTGTGATTCCTTCAACTTTGTTCTTCATTCTCAAGATCGCTGTGGCTATTCAAGGTCTTTTTTTGGTCCATATAAATTTTTGTAGTGTTTATTCTAGATCTGTAAAATATTCCATTCATATTTTAACAGGGGTTACATTGAATTTATAGATTGTTTTGGGTTAATGGATATTTTAATAATGTTGATTCTACCAATCCATGAACACAGTATATTCTTCCACATGCTTATATCTTCCTCTATCTTTTTTCAATGCCCTGTAGTTTTCTGGGTACAGGTCTTTTATCTCCTTGGTTAAGTTTATTCCCAGTATCTTAATTTTTTTGTTGCAATGGTAAATGGGATTGCTTGTTTAGTTTCTCTTCCTGAGAATTCATTATTGGTGTATAAAAAAGTCATAGATTTTTGGGTGTTGATTTTGTATCTACTACATTGCCAAATTTGTTTATTAAGTGTAGTCGTTTTTTGGTGAAGTCTTTAGAGTTTTCTAAGCACAATATGATGTCATCTGAGAATAATGACAGTTTTACTTCCTCCTTTCCAGTTTGGATGCCTTTTACTTTTTTTTTCTTCCTGTCTGATTGCTGTGGCTAGGACTTCCAGTGCTATGTTGAATAAGAGTGGTGAAAGCAGACATCTCTGTCTTAGAAGAACAGGAATAAGTATGCCCATTAAGTATGATGTTGGCTATATGTTTTTCATATATTCTTTTATTATATTGAGGTATGATCCCTCTATTCCCACTTTGCTAATAGTTTATATCAAAAAGGGTATTAGATTTTGTTGAATGCTTTTTCTGTCATTTGATATATACTCTTTTTTTAAAAAAATCTAAAACAAGTAGCTATAATTCAAAGTAACACTTTTGGTAGGTTTGCTATCTCATTTATTTAATATCCTATAGAACATAGGCAAGTAGACTTTGTCTAAAGTTTATTTATTAGGAAATTTAACACCTCATGCTGATAATTCTAAAATGTTGGTCTTGGTGTTTCAAAGAAATGTCGAGGTTCTTGAATTAAGCTTTTTAGTTCATTATGAATCTCTTTTAGCTTTTAAGCTTACTGTAGCTAAAAGAAGTTTGCTAAGTAAACATTCCTTTTTAAAAGTGGAGATAAAAATAAGTGCCTTGAGGAAAAACAATTAGGCAACCATATTAGTAGTGCAAAGTGTTGGCAGAATAAAGAAATATCAGATGCTTGTAGGAGGATGATGAAGGGGGAACAGGGGTGAGAGTCATTTGAAAGATAAAGAGATGTCTGTGGTTTGATGACAGTTTGAATATGGAAGAGTTAGAGAGCCATAAGTCATAAGTTTGTGGGTTTTTTGGTAAGAGAATTAAAATGATTGCTATAAACAAGAATAAGTGGAACCAGAAGATGTAGCTACAAATCTCACTACAAGACTTAGTAGGTGTGAAATAGGGCTGATGAAACACAGAGTTTTATTACCAGAAATGGAAATGCCAAAGAAATTGATCCACTTTGGCCAGGCATGGTAGGATTTTCATCAAATGATTAAAATTCTCTAGTTACTTTAGCTATTTTTTTCTATTAGGAGCAGTGATCTTTATTTCAGAATTACAATCAACCCAAGAGACAAACAGGCTTCAAATAGAACCAAGTTTGCTTTGGTTTTAGAAAGGACTCTTCACAGAATACTATGGAACATTCCAATCTGAAGTCTAATGAAGGTCTTATAATTCTGGGGCACATCCGTGAATGACTCAGTCCTTTGGTACTCTAGACATTTCTAGTCACACAGGCACATAAAACCTCAGTTTAGAAGAGCCAGCTCCAGGTCGGTTTACACTGAAACACAGTTACTTATGTAGCCTCCCAAAGGCATACATGACAGTGTTCATTCTTTTGTGCTTCTACAGCTCATGAATATTGGTCACATGTTGCTTTATAAACAATTTCAATAATGCATGCATAAATTTAATCTGTATCGTGCTCGGATGAAGTCTTATATATCTTGGAGCTAGTATGAGTAAACTCCTAAAAATGTTTGAGTTGATGTTACAAGGGGTACTTAATGAAGGAGTAAATTCTCAGACTTCTTTTAGATTAGAGGAAAGGCCACAAAATAGGCCATTTACTTTTTCCCTCTACTAGTTCATTTTCCATTTTTTTAGAGACTGAGCAATCTTTTTTTATTTTTTTAGATTTCCCAGATCTTTTGGTTAAATACATTAGTTCATAACCCTGAAGCCTATATTTGGACCATGTAGGATTATAGTTTGCCCTCTTTATATAATATGTCAGTTAATTGTAACCTTATTCTATTCTTAGTTTAAAAAACACTATCATTATTTTGGATTATTTGTATTGTATTGTTTCAAAAACCAGCTACTACCCTTAGTATAATATGTAAAATCAATTTATTCTTTTTGAGGTTTTTTTGTGCCTGTACATGTGTGTGTGTGTGTGTGTGTGTGTGTGTATAGAGAAAGAGAGAGAGAGAGAGAGAGAGAGAGAGAGAGAAGGAGAGAGGGAGTATTGTCTTCTGCTATTTCCTGTATCTCTCCTTTAGGAGATAATGCGAACCTAGCTTATTTATTTATTTAGTTGTTTGTTTGTTTGCTTTAGAGAAAGAGGGAAGGAGAAAGAGGAAGATCTATTTGTTGTCCCATATATTTATGCATTCATTGGTTGATTCTTATATGTGTCCTGATTGGGGATGAAACCTACAACTTTGGCATATTGGGACAGTGCTCTAACCAACTGAGCTACCAGCCAGTGCCAGGCCAACCTAGATGGAGATCAAGTTTTGAAGCTTTAGATGGAGGGAAAAGGGAGTGAACCTCTGTATGAACAGGAGAGTATGACAGGACAGGTAACTTTACTTCAAAAGACAAAAGGGGCCTTTGTTCTTTTTATCTGTGTTCATCCCTGTAACACTGAAAGCTTTTATTGATAGTCCTAATAATGGTCTCTACATACTGGCTTAGGGGAAAGCCAAGAACACCACCCAATTAAATCAAGGGGATGGCTATGGGTGACTACTTTCATTTGTTAGAGGAATGGGATTTTCTTCCACCTGTTATATTAAAAGGTATACACTCCATGTGGGGCATCTTCTTTTTATCCATTAGGGACAAAATGGAAGAATCATATGATTATTTAAAACCTTTCTTGAAGAAAACTGAAGAGCTGAAGATAATGTGGCCTTCAATCTAATATAACCTGGCCCTCTCTATTACATCCTCACAGTTCCTCACTAGCACTAGAACAGCTGTTTTTAAGAGAAGTGGCAAACTTCTACTGAGACTGAAGGCTCCATTTACTGAAATCACTAACAACACAGCAGGTAACTGTATTAAGCCATTTTACTAAACAACAAATTAGATTCCAGAGGCCAGGCTTACTGAGAAAAACACTTCTCCCTCACTTCATCTCCTGTAGCTCACTAAAACTACTAAAGACCTAGTTGGCCTAATTTTTATAATATTGTGTTTTGTCCTGGATAAACCATCTGGCTCCTGACTTAATCGTGTTGGAATCTTTGAATACAGATTGCAGCCCATCTTTGCCTGATATTGGTGACTTCCTCCAGTGTTTACTTTGGACCAAGTAGTAAAACGGCTCTGTTTATTCTCAGTAGTAAGAATTACCTTCATGCTTTTTCTGCTTAGCTTCAATTATATTTTCTTTTTAATTAACTAAATAATTAATGACCAATGAAAGCTTTATATGAATTGACCTTTCTGTTTTTGTGTTTTATTCTATAAATTCAAAAGACATTATAGTCATCTCTTTATCTCAACCAAACTGCAATTACAACCTTAGCTGACATTTTTAAAGCTAATTCATTGATTCCTATAATTTTTGAGAATTATATTTTCTGCACGCTGTAAATGAACCCTTTTAATTTATTTTCCTTAACATCACCACTGTCCTCAAGGCTAGTGTTTATATTTAAGGGCACTGAATACTGGCTCTTTGGCTTCTAACAAACAATATACTAACTCATAAGCAGCATGATTTCTTTGTTGCCTTTTGTTTCTTTGATTGGTTTGCTTCAAACTTAACTTAGATAATTCTTCACTTTTTTTAAACTTTCTGTACAAAAAAGGAAAACACTGGGAAAAACATGACTACTTTAGCTGCAGACTTTACCTTTTCCAGAATTTTGTTTTTGACATTATATAAATCTGTAAATAATTAGTGAAAGCAAATCCACTAAGTGGCTATATCAGCATAATTATATCATACATAATCTCTAGCTCTGGGTTCTCATTACCAATTACTATAGAATACTACCACCACCAAGAGAACACCTTTCTAGAGAAATATTCTCACCTTGCTTTTTCTTTTCATTGTTTTAGGTATTGATTATCATTAGTTTCATTACCTGTCACTTAATTTTCCTTAATTTCTAAAATTTGCTTATTCTGGTCACTTTCTCCTTAAGCATATAAAACTCAATCAAAATCATCTCCATCTTGAAAACAATTTTTTTATGTTGACTCAACAGAAAATCAACATTAAATTAGGTAACTTGATCTTCAGGCCCAAGGCAAGAAGTGTCTCTGGAAGCTCCTTTAATCCAACACTTGATCACTTAATCCAGTGGTTCTCAACCTTCCTAATGCCGAAACCCTTTAGTATAGTTCCTCATGTTGTGGTGACCCCCAACCATAAAATTATTTTTGTTGCTACTTCGTAACTGTAATTTTGCTACTGTTATGAATCATAATGTAAATATCTGATATGCAAGATGTATTTTCATTTTTACAAATTGAACATAATTAAAGCATAGTGATTAATCACAAAAACAATATGTAATTATATATGTGTTTTCCGATGGTCTTAGGTGACCCCTGTGAAAGGGTCGTTTGACCCCCAAAGGGGTTGCGACCCACAGGTTGAGAACCACTGACTTAATCTTTCTTTTTCTATCATGTTTTAAGTTGGTCTCAAGCTTTAGTATAACATGTGGCTCTTTTCCTTTGATTAGGAAACTGTGTTAGCTCAGAGTGACAGCATCTCATTTCATTATTTGCCTCCTTAATAGCACAATAGTTTCTATAAAATCTCTGTATGTGAAGTATCACAAATAGTCTTATTTTGTTTATCAATGACTTATTTCTACACACTGCTGTGTTCAAAGAGGTATAAAATAAAAATACAATAAAGGTTATTCTATAGGGCAAATGCTTCTTTCTCAACATCATGTCAAGGATTTAAAAAGTAAGATATGGGCCAGACCTGCATGGCTTAGTGGATGAGCATCAATCTATGAACTAGGAGGTCACAGTTGGATTCCTGGTCAGGGCACATGCACAGGTTGTGGGCTTGATCTTCAAAAGGGGACATGTAGGAGGCAGACAATGATTCTCTCTCAGCATTGATGTTTCTATCCCTCTCTCCCTTCATCTCTGAAATCAATAAAATATATTACAAAAAAAATAAAATAAATAGAAAGAAAGATTGGGGGGAAAGTGAGAGAGGAACCCAAACAATTGTGTTATACTTACAATAAAAATCAAATTCAGTACTGCAGGGGGTTTTTGTGTGTGGTTTTTTTTGTTGTTGTTGTTTGTTTGTTTTTTTTTAAAGTAAAACTCTGATTGAATGGAGTTCAGTTAAAAGTTTATTGTTTCTGTGATTCTAGAGTTACTGATAAGTCATCACCATTTGGGGACCATATATAAATTCAGTCACAAGCATTTAATACCAGATTGCAACAGGGAAA
>NW_006290310.1:68387-88538 GCF_000327345.1 Myotis davidii
AGCAAAAATTGGGATAGCAGGAAAATTCTGAGAGCTGTGCCAATACATAAACTATATCTCTGTATTTGGATATGTGTGTGTGTTTTGTTTATGTATAAATTTACACACACAGAAATGCAGAGAGTGGGAAACAAATCATGGCAACCCATTGCATGGCTAGTGCACATTCTCAGCATCCAGCTTGATTTTCTTATGTCTTATAGCACAAATACTTTTATTCTCTTAGTCTAACAGCATGGTCTACTTAGTCAGTATGTTCCTAGGACTAAAATAGATGATAGTGAATTAAAATATTACTTGGTTTATAACATAAAAACCTCTAGGTCTCATTAGTAAAAATTTTTACTATTGCCATAATTGCAAGTCATTGGTCTTTTTATTCAATTTTCAAACCTAAGACAGTACAAATATCAATGAATGGGATCCCATGCCTCTTTCAGAAATGATGCTATAATATTGACATGAGTGTGCATTGTAATTGCTCCCCCAATCTTTCCTTGGAGCAACAAAGCCACAAGGATATCTTTACATGAGAAAACAGAATGAAAAATTTTTTTATATATTATTAGACAGTGTCTATAATTAAACTTGGTTGTCAAGGACCATAGATGACACTGGAGTCTACCAGTCAAAATGGGGACTTCTGTTGGCCAAATAAAAAATTACGTATGGCCCAATTTCAAAGGTCAGTAAGTGCATTGGGTTGACTGTGCCCCGTTACTGAATGGAAGACATATATGATAACAAGTAGGGCTTATTGTTTGATGTTGTTATGATAGGGACAATCAAATAAGAGCCCCTAGAACTCTTTCTTCTTAGTAAGATTTTAAATCAAATAAATAGCACAAAAGTGGTGATTCCCATCACATGTCCAGTTGTCTTGCTTTTAGGGCTTTGAAGAAGGCAGATAGATCTTAAAGAATTACTAAGGATTATCATAAACTTAAACAGAGATTCATTAAATGGCAATTTATGTTCTAGATTGTATATATTTTCTGGAATACAACCACATAGCCTCTGACACATGGGATAAAGTAATTCCATGACATACACATTTTTCTCCAAATCCAGAAGTCTCAACCACAATACTATTGACATTTGGGCCAAATTATTATTTATTTGTGTATGGAGCTCTCCCATGTATTTTGGGATGTTTAACAGTATTTACCTGGTCTCTAGCATTAGATGCCAGGACCACCCCTCCCTGTTTTAACAACAAAAAAAATTTCCCCAAACATTGCCAAACATCCATTTAGAGAAAAAAATTACCTCCATTGAGAGCCAAGACTTTTATATCAATTTTCAAGGTCCACCAAAATAGTGTATTTTACCTTATAAAAACCATGTATGGGTTACTTTTATAAAGCAACTTGAATTGTCCACAGGGTACCCAGATATTTGGTTATGCGTTACCTTGGGGGTGTGTGTGTGTGTGTGTGTGTGGTTACTTTTTGACAATATTAACATTTGAATAGGTCTGATGAGTAAAGCAGATAATCCTCCCTAATCTGGTCCTATCCAATCATAGAACAATACTAGTAGGCTGGCCTTCCAGCAAATAAGAGGGAACTGCTCCTGTCTAACTACTTTGAGCTGGATCATCAGTATTTCTGGCTTTCACACTTGAGCTGAAACACCAGCTTGTTTTCGGTTTGAGCTTCGTGGGTTTGGGATTGGAATTCAGACAATTGGCTCTCCTAATTCTCAGGCCTTCAGATTGGGACTGTATGTGCATATTATTTATTTTGGGTCATCAGCTTGCCCACTGCACCTCTGCAAATCTTGGGGCATCCCCCCCCACCCCGTAACTGTGTGAGACAATTTAATGAGCATACACTCATGGAATTCAAAGTGATTACTATTTACCCTCAGAACCCTGAGCTACTCATTGTGAAGAACAGCATCATAGTCTAATGAAGACTCAGTTATGTTTTCAACTGAGTTTATTTCAAATATGTTTATTTATGCAGGCATGATGTATGTTTCCAGCCAGCGACTATGCTGATAGCAAATAATGTAAAAAAAAAATGATTATTTTTTTGAAAAAATAAAAATAGTACATGAAACAAAATGAAATCATAGTAAACTGCTTGGCTCTGTAGTGAGCAATATTTTTAAAATTGTTAAAAACATAAACATTGATTATTCTTTCATCAAAATAAATCAACGAACCAGGGGTTTGAGGGAAGATAGTGGGAAATAAAATAATCTAAATCCTCAATAAAGAAGTCAATATAATCTTTCTAAAATTGACAAACCATGAAATAAAATTATAAATATAATCTAGAAATGTAGGATTTCTAAGAAAAAATGAATAGAGATAGCCTCTTGGAAGGTAGAAAGGGAAAAGAGGGAACTTTTGTGTTATAATTACTATTTGATTTAATGATAAACTGTGTGTGTATTTGTTCCTTTGCTTAAAAATATTATAAATATTAATAAATGGTCTTTGTGCTGCAGTCAGCATTAGGAACTGGTCTTTTTGCTCTTCTTTTGGTTTCACTTGTTGATACTTAATGCTAGTCAAGCTCTTGTAGACTCCTCTATCAGTACTAGGAATACACAACAGGCCTACAGGCTCGACATCAGTTTTCAGGGGCAGAACTGGGATGGGACTAAACACACATGGGGGCTTTCAACCCCAATCTTATTCATCTGGACATCAAAGAAGCCACATTTGAAATCACTAATTAATGAGTATTAGAAGATTCTGGCCCTGGCTGGCATGGATCAGTTGGTTGATTGTAGTCTCATGCACCAGAATGTCTCTGGTTCCATTCTACGTCAGGGCACATGCCTACGTTGCTGGCTCTATCCCCAGTGTTTCTCTTTCACCTCAGTGTTTCTCTCTCTATCCCTCTCCCTTTCTCTCTCTAAAAATCAATGGAAAGATATTAAAAACATCCTGGTCATTAAATACAGTTTAGTATTCAAGGATAATGAAATCATGTCATTCTCTCTGTTGTCATTATCTTTCCTCTTGACCTGAGGGTCATCCAAAGTACTTTATTTAGTTCAAAATAGAAATTACAGATAAAAAATACACACATGAAAATTAGTGGGAGTGAATTTATGTGGAGGTAGGGTGGAGGGCAGATTGAGTTCAGATAGTCTGAAAGTCCTACAATTAAACAATCAATTCGTTTTAACCACCTCTAGAAATTTATCTTTGCTGTGTGGTTCAGCTCAGTTTTGTCATTCTCACCAGGATCATGGTATAACCACAAAATTGGCTCAATGCCTCTTATAAGTCTTTCATATTGCTTCCAGGGTGATCTTTTTTTAAAGACAAATGCCATAATACATAATACTTATTTGGAATCCTGAAATAACTCATATTGCTCTTAGGATGCTGCTGTTTAACTGATGAGCTTGTGAAAATAAATCTAATTTATTTTATCTTTTTTTCTACCTCATCTTTTACCATTTTTCCACCTTGTCAAATATTGGAGCTTGAATATTTCATTTTTTAAGTTAATATTGACACTGAGGAATTTTGTTTGATAGGCCCTCTATTTACATGTTTAATGTTCTTTTGCTTTTCAATTTCTTGAGTTAGCTCCTAGTTCCTGTTCCATCCATTTTCCAGGGTCAAAAGAATCATGGATGCTTAAGATAAAAAATCTTTAAAAGCCAAAACAACTTTAGGTATCCTTTGACTGTTTTTAACTCTTTTTTTATATCGAAATACGTAAAGTCTTGACTGTTTCCATGCCAGCTCTTCCCTTCACTCCAGACCATATGCTAATAGCATCTCTGATATGGATCTCTGCAACTAAATGTCTGCAGGAGTCTAGCTTCATTTTTAGTATCCTCATCACTCCTCGCCTTGATCATTGTGTGCCATAGATGTGTTCTTGATTCTTTATTATCTGCTCCATGACGATTACTACAGATTAATCTTCAATCTTACACTTTATTTTCTAACTATTTTAAGTTATTTGTCTTTGCCTATTCTATTTTCCTTCCTAATGTGCTTTATTTTCTTTATATTTCATTTGGTTAACAATTTTTCTACTTTTGGCATCTCTCTTCTCCCCGATTGTTGGTGATTTAGTGGGGACCTTTTTAATGTGTTCCAATATCAGCGTAAGACTTCCATTGTAGCAATATTATACTATTTTTTAATAGTTGCTTTGTCTAGTGAGGGCTTCTTTCTACCTGTTATTTACAAATATTCCCAAGAGTAATATAAAGTAGTTATTTATCAACTATGAACAATAACGAATAAGTTAAACTCATAAGCTTTATCAAAGGAGAGAGGATATAGGTGGGATGATAATAAGGGTCAGCCTGCTGTCTCAGTGGTGAGTCAGAGGCAAAACTCCCTTCTACCCAGATGTGCAGTCTCCTTCCCAGGCTGAATCGGGCCAGCCCATGTCTCTGGGTTTGGTTTGGTTCATGAATAAACCAACTTCTGGGGAAGAGTAGTTTGCCTTGGTATTTCCTACAAAATCTATTTACAGACTAGATGCACAGATCATTTTCAGGATAAAGGAGTGGATGGAATGAATGAACAGCATTTTTATTTCTGGTCTACTTCAAAGTCTCTATTAAAGATACAGAGGCAGAGCTGCCTCAAACAGAGTGTCAAACTGCAGCCGGAAGGCCGGGGAGGATTCGGGGGCGGGAGGTACCAAAAAAACAAAAAACAAAAACAAAGTCTCTATTAATACATACAGCTTCACCCCCTACAACTTTTCCTGCTGTTCCCTAAAAATGAAATACCATATTGCCCAGAAGACTATCACTGAATTAACATCATTAGTTAACAGGAAAAAAAAAAAAACCCAAAAAACTATTGCATCATTTTAGATAATAATTAATTTAAAATGCTTTACTGAGGTATTTTCTGGAAGAACACATTTCTTTTAAATTGTTTGTTAGTAATATTTTATTTTATTATTTTAGAAGAAATGTTAACAACTAATTTAAGAAATTTTACCTTCTTAAGTTAATTTTAAATAAAACTAATACACTATTTCAAATTGGAATAAAACTATAGGTACTTGAACATTTGATATTTTTAAAAATCTGTTTTGTCTCTTCACTTCAAATGTCTCTCTTCTTTTACCTTATTTGACATCACTTTGTCTCACAAATTATGTTATTTATCAAGATGCAGATTGTTTGATTTTTAATAGTTTTCAAAATAAAAAAGTTGTATAGCAAGAGTACAATGATGACTTTTAGAATTTATTACACTCAGTGGATTATAATGGGGAAAAGTACTGCATACTTACTGTGCTGGACTGACTACAATCCACTCTCCTGAGACTGAACACTGGAGCTCAGTCTCATGGTCTAGACACAGTGGTTCTCAACCTTCCTAATGCCGCGACCCTTTAATACAGTTCCTCATGTTGTGGTGACCCCCAATTTCATTGTTACAAATTGAACATAATTAAAGCATAGTGATTAATCACAAAAACAATATGTAATTATATATGTGTTTTCCAATGGTCTTAGGCGACCCGGGTGAAAGGGTAATTCGACCCCCAAAAGGGTCGCGACCCACAGGTTGAGAACCGCTGGTCTAGAGTCTGGTGGTCCGTGAGGTCCGAAAGGTTGGTGACCGCTGGAGACTATCTGGTTTCCTTTTAGTACTTGCAATTATTTTTGTCTTATAGCGAGAAGTGAAAGATTGCTAAGAAAATTGTTGTAAAACATTAGAATTCATAAATTGCCAGGTATTAAATATCTAAATCCTCGGGATATTCCCTTTTGAGATTAACTAATGAACTCTTATGTTTAGCATTTTATTTGTAAATGATTCTTGTCTAACCTCTTTTGGCATCATTCAACTATAGACAATGAATAAGAATGGATCATCATACTTATATTATTATTCAGCTCATATTGTACT
The DNA here is from genome assembly GCF_000327345.1 of Myotis davidii. Lineage (NCBI taxonomy): Eukaryota > Metazoa > Chordata > Mammalia > Chiroptera > Vespertilionidae > Myotis > Myotis davidii. The sequence goes on from NW_006290310.1 coordinate 74,254, forward strand.
TATATGCAAACCACTGTTTCATCTAACAGTGTTTCAGATTCACTAAGACTTTGATTCACTCTATCTCACAATTTTATTTTATTATTTTATTTAACTTTATTGTTGAAAGTACTACAGCTGTCCCCCCCTTTTCCCCCTATTAACTCCCTCCACCCGACTCCCACCACCTCCCAAGGTCTTCCTGGCACTATTGTTTGTCCATGGGCTATGCATGTAAGTTCTTTGGTTTATCTCCTCCCCACACCTCCCTTCCCTCTGAAATACGTCAGTCTGTCACATGCTTCAATGTCTCTGGATCTTTTTTTTTTTCCCATCAGTTTATTTTGTTCATTAGATTCCACATATAAGTGAGATCATGTGATACTTGTCTTTCTCTGACTAGCTTATCTTGCTTACCATAGTACTCCAGGTCTTTCCATGCTGTCTCAAGTGGTAAGAAATCCTCTTTTTTTTTACAGATGCCTAGTATTCCATTGTGAATATGTATCACAGCTTTTTTGCCCATTCATCTACTTGTGCTGTTTCCAGATCTTAGCTATTGTAAATAACACTGCTGTGAACATAGCGGTGAATATTTTCTTTCTGATTGGTGTTTCATAGGTTTCTTAGGATATATTCCTAAAAGTGGGATTACTGGGTCAAATGGAAGTTCCATTTTAAATATTTTGAGAAAATGCCATTGTGTTTTCCATAGTGATTGTACCAGTCTGCATTCCCACCAGCAGTGTACTAGGGTTCCTTTTTCTCCACATCCTCGCTAGCACTCGTTGTTTGTTGATTTATTGATGGCAGATGTGAGGTGATCCCTCATTGTCATTTTAATTTGCATCTCTTTGATAATTAGTGACATTGAGCATCTTTTTTCATATGTTTCTTGGCCATTTGTATGTCCTCTTTGAAAAAAAATAAAAAATAAAACTAGACCACCAACTTACACCATACACAAGAATAAACTCAAAATGGATAAAAAACTTTAAAAAAAAAGTAATTCATGAAACCATAAAAATCCTAGAAGAAAACATAGGCAGCAAAATATCAGACATCTCAGGTACCAGAATTTTTACAGATACATCACCTAGGGCAGTGGTCGGCAAACTGCGGCTCGTGAGACACATGAGGCTCTTTGGCCCCTTGAGTGTGGCTCTTCCACAAAACACCAGCTCTTTCACAAAATACCGATTTCTATGCATGGGCCACGAAGTTTCAATTGCACTGTACGTGCGTGCCCACACGTGGTATTTTGTGGAAGAGCCATACTAAAGGGGCCAAAGAGCCACATGTGGCTCACCAGCTGCCGTTTGCCAACCAATGACCTAGGGCAGGGTGGGCAATCCCTGGCACATGTGCCAAACATAGCACGCCAGTAACTTTTGCTGGCATGTGAAACCCTCTCTTATAATTTTCCATTTACAATTTTTTTCTTAATATCGACTTTTTTTATTTTTCAGATAAATTCAGTGTAGGTGCATCTTAGATCAATCAATAATTTTACATAACAAGTTATCTTAAAGACCATAGACACGGATTGACAAGAGAGGGGAAGAGCAATTTCTATGCCTCTGCCTTAACTCTCCCTGCCTTCCTAGATCCGACCAGTGTTTTGGTTTCATCCACATATGCTTGAGAATGTTTGTTCTCAGTGATGAATTTTGTTAAGTCTTATAGTAGGAGTAGCCTGATGAGTGAAAGTAGTAGCTCGTGCATATCTCTGAAGGTCATGAAATATAAACCTGATGTAAAATCTCTGTCATCAGTGATGCAGCAGCAAAAGTCCCACTGATAATATCAAACGGAGTCATAAAGTTTTCTGTCGGACTATCAGTGTACATGTAACATTAAAAAATAAATGTATTTTTCATCATCATATACTGTGTTTTTGTCGCTCGCATGAATTTTATTATTTCTTCAAGGCTCTTCACATACGTACACCTTAAGAGCTATCAAGTAGGTGTAACATGTTCTCAAAAAGTTAGGGTTGGCACACAGAAGAACTTTGAGTCAGAGATTTTGCTGGTTTTTGGCACGCACTCACAAAAAGGTTGCCCACCCCTGACCTAGGACAACAGAAACAAAAGAAAAAATAAACAAATGGGACTAAATCAAACTACTAAACTTCTGCACAGCAAAAGAATCAGCATCAAATTAAAAAGGGGACCCACTGTATGGGAGAACATATTTGCCAATGATACATCTGATAAGGGTTAATTTCCAAAATATATAAAGTGCTCATATAATTCAAGGAAAAGAAGACAAATAATCCTATTAAAAAATGGGCAAAGGACTTAAATAGACACTTAAAAATATATTACATATGGCATAATAACAATATTTTTCAGATTTATTGTTAGCTCCTTTAAGACTATTGAAAAAATCGGGGTGGTGTAGTTTGATTCCTAAATTATGTTGACATTGTCTGAGTATAAGACTCTCTAGAGAATTAAATAAGTCACATGTTTTATAGGTATTAACATTTTATGCACTATATTTACCACTCTTTATGAAAACTGCCTTTTAATAAAAACATAAAACTGCAATGACAAAGTTATTATTGAGGTCACTGGAAATATTCTGGTATTATGTAGCCCTTAGTTTAATTATTTATGAGGCCACTCAAATTTTATGTAGAGCAGAGGTAATTGATTTTATAGGGTTGCCTCTTAGCAATCAAGTATTATCATTGATAAACTTCAGGCAACATTTCACATCATTAATGTACCATGCCTTTAGGCTAACAACATTGCCTTTAATAGCCCTTATTAACACAACTAAGGCAGATGTAGACTACCATTTGTCAGGAAAATAGATCCTGTGTATGAAGTCATGACTACTAATTTTAGTAATGTCACTTTTGTGTACCCAAATTATAAATGACCTTTCACTTAGGGATTAATTATCTTATGCCTTGACATTTTTGTGTTTGTTTCTATTTTCCTCTGTTACTACTGAATGCTGATGGCTGCCTACTTTGGTTCAATATTCTTGTAAGAATGTGACAGAGAACAGCCTAGTACAAAGCTACATGACATATTAGTATCCCAGTGAGAATAGGCAGCATATTGGCGAAGGGCTAGGGAAAACAGGATTCTTTGTGATTTGTACCATTTAGAATCTCTGAATTATAGTGAAACAGGGACATCTGGTGTAGAATAAGGATGCAAAACATAGTGCAGAAACAAGAAGGTGCCACAAAATTATATTTGGATGTACTAAACATTTGTGCATATACAGCATGTAAATTTTACTCCCTAAAATTGTAAGCTCAATTTCAGGTATGCATTCTAAAGTATTTGAAAATAAAATATATGGAATACATAAAAATATGATTGAAGGATAGACAGACATATCAAAGCAAACATCAAAATCTAACAATTGTAAAAGACGGTGTAGATATACAATATAGTTTCTGAGTAATGCCTTTTTTAAAAATTCTTTGTTGAAAGTATTGCATATGTCCCTCTTTCCTCCCATTGTCCTCTCCCAGCCTGCCCCTGTCCCCCAGCACTGGTCTTCACCCCCCACCCTATTATATGCACACAACTTCTTTGGGTGATCTCTTATCTCTCTTCCCCACTCCACCTTCCCCTGCCTTCCCTCTGAGGTTTAACCATCTGTTCCATGATTCTGTGTCCCTGGATCTATTTCTGTTATCAGTTTATGTTGTTCATTATATTCCACCAAAATCTAACAGTTGTAAAAGAGGGTATAGGTATATGATATAGTTTCTGAGCAATTATTTTGTCTTTTCTGTATGTGTGGAAGGTTTTATCATAAAACATTTGGAAAAACAAATGTAAAAATTGCTCTTAGGAATAAAATTAACTTCTGTTGAGAATACAAATAATTGTACAAGAATACTAAAAACTAAGTATGGTTCATGTACATATGTTTTTAAAGGTTGTTTACTACATTTTCAATATGACTATAGTGCTTTTTGTTTTAGCTGTCTCAATATCTTCTGACATCACTTAGTAAACTAAAGTTATGCTGTTAATTATGTACTTTTCTGCTATAAATAGCTCATGAATTTTTCTGCATTAAGAGTCAGAATCTATATAAACAATACATGAAAAAACGGTGAATTTTTGTCTCTAAATAAAGTATATATTTAAATTTGAGAATCCTTTGAAATTTTATAATTTACAGTAAATTCTTAAAATGACTTAAGTTGTCCTATATTATGTGAAAATATAGGTTCTGGAATCACAAACATCTGAAACTTTAAAGAATGACTTAATAATAATTTTGTGGCAATATATAAAACTTGAAATATATTTACTTCAAAGAAAATCCATGACATAAAATTCCTAACACTTTATTACATTTTAATGTAATCCTTACTGATATTATTTCCCTTAAATTTTCATACTTCAGAATAGAGATGAGCAAAAGACTTTGGACTTCAGATAGCTTCCTCTGAGTGACTAAGAAAATAGGATTTGTGCTCAGCACTCTTAAAATAATTTTATACTTTATACAATCTTTTAGTAACTTTAATATTTAGACCTCATCTAGGGAATCTTATATTCAGTTAGTAAATTAAGTGCCCCCTTTACTATAACTTCCTTTTAACCCTATAATAATTAAGAGAGTAAACACAAATTAATAAAAGTTGTTAAAAAATGGTCCTGAGATTTGATCTTTTCGTTTGTTTTGAGTGATGTTCTATTTAAGATCATCTGCCTTGTTTGATAATGGAGAAGTCTCTGAAAACATCATTGTTGATGCTGGTTTTCAAATAGGAAATTCATTTATTAGTATGAACAATAATTGAATATTGTTGGGTGGGTGGGTGGAGGGATTGAGCAAAAAAGAAAAAAAGAAGAGAAAAAAACATGAATATGGACAAGTGTGTTGTCTATGGGAGGAGGTGGAAGTGGGTATAGGGGAGATACTGGTAAATGGTGGTGGACAGACACTTGAGTTGGGGTGGTGAACACACAATACCATGTACAGATGATGTGCTGTAGAATTGTGTGCCTGAAATCTGTGTAATTGTGTTAACTGGTATAACCCCAATAAATTCAATAAAAAGGAAAAAAGAGAAAATAATGTGCTTTTATTACCATCAACTAGGCCGGTGATGGCGAAACTATGACACGCGTGTCAAAGGTGACACTCAAACTCATTTTTTTTGGTTGATTTTTTCTTTGTTAAATGGAATTTAAAATATACAAAATAAATATCAAAAATAAATACATCTTTGTTTTACTATGGTTGCAAATATCAAAAAATGTCTATATGTGACATGGCACCAGAGTTAAGTTAGGGTTTTTCAAAATGCTGACATGCCGAGCTCAAAAGGTTTGCCATCACTGAACTAGGCCATGCTCTCCATGATATAATGCATAATATAATTATTAATTCCTTTCAGATATTGCCAAGCAGATTCTAAAGTTGTTTCTGGAAGCTTCTGAATGCTAGTTTCTAGGAGACTTGCAGAAGAAACATTCTATTTATATTTTCATCTTTTTGAACTCAAAAATAAGAACCTTCATACGGATAAGTTCATGACCAGTTCTTATGTTACAGAAAAAAAACGGACCAGAACCAAACAGCGCTCTGAGAGTTTGGAGTTACACTTTATTCACCGCGGCGGGCTCAGGAAAATGAATCCAAATCTAAGCAGCTACAAGCAGAACTTCCCTTCTTATAGAAGAGCCAGCCCCTTTGTGCGCTTGCTGGCGGCGGCCTTGAAAACTATCCAATTGCATGTTTACTGAGAAATTGGATATTTAACTATCCAATTAAAAAATGCACCTGGCATGGCATTGGGTGTATCTAGTCTCTGGCCTACAAGGTCAGACAGCTAAGTTTATCTCCCCCACTATTCAAGCAGGCTAGAAAGCAAAGTTACTTTTTCAGAATAAGAGGCCGTCCAAAGAATAGCAGAGAATTCCAAACAGTAGTTTTGTAGAATAGGGGTTTTCCTTCACACTTAGAAAGCTTAATTCCAGTTGTGATGTTTTTTGCTTTAATATAGAAGTTTTGTATTTCAGTATTTTACATAACACAAAGTTGTCCTGCTTTCTAAAAGCAGTTAGTTCGTTAAAAATGATGTATTTTGAATAAAATCCAAGCACTCCTGCATATTTATTACAATCATAATTAACTTCAAGAATTCCCCAGTGAATTTTAAAATGCTCCAATGAAAGTTTTGTTTTGTTGTTGTTTGCTTTTCAAAGACCCAGGAACTCAGAAATATTCATTTTACTGACTTTATTATGATATTACTGTTAGTGTTTCAGGTACTATGAAAGACTTGTAAGAATTTTTGCCATATCTACAAACAGTTTCTTTTTAATTAAAAAATACTTAATTACAGTTTGCATTCAATATTATTTTGTATTAGTTCAGGTCTACATCATAGTGGCAAGATGATCGTATACTTTATCACGTGTTTCCTGGCACCATGCATATACAAATATTTAAATTTGTGTTCTAAGAATTTCATCTTTGGTAGGCCATTATATAATATTAAATGCTTCATGCTTTGATTTAATAAGAAATCAGAACTATTGTCAAGGAAGTGTTGTGTCATTTCTCTCACAGGAGTACAGAAGCTAGCACACGCATGTGTGCACACAAACACATTCCCATCCCCACACACAAACCCATGCTCTGATCTATATATGTTTTAGTGAATGTACAAACTCAAATTACATTTCACTCTCTGTGACTCCATTTTTTTGGTTCCACAATTTAATTGGATTGTGAAAAGCAAGGAAGAGTCAAAGGGAGGGTAATTTAACAGGTGAAATCTCTGAGAAGTTGAAGGAAGAACAAATAAATGAGCTGGTAATTCAAGCTGTAGAAGAAAAACTGAGGTGATTTAATAGCTCCTACAGTCTCTGGCAGGCTGTATTTTACAAATCACCAATTTAGTGCTTTTCCATCAAGGCCTGAAATCAGTGTTTGTTCATGAGAGAAATTCTGAAGAGTCTCATTATCTATTTAATATCAATCATTAAATATATAAGAATTATTATTATAAATCAAAATCACAATTATTTTACATTTACAGATCCATTTAATATAATAAATTACCTCATATTAAAGTGAGAAATATAGGTTAAAATTATATGGAATTGGGATCTAATTATTTTTTGAACAGATTCAAATATACTGTGCTTTTAAGCAATGGGAAAGTATGGGTATGAAAATAATTAACCCAGGTCAAGTTTTTGTGTCTCCTCCCTCCCCCTCAACCCGCCCCCCCAACTTAGAAAAACAAAAGCCTAAAGAAAAACACATGTTGCTAATTACAGTAATGGTTGTTGTTTTTTACATAATAATGTAGGATTGTATAAATTAAAAATACAAATGAACTAGGTAGAATTCTTAAAGTATGTTCACAACAAGCAGCACTAACATCACAAAAGAATTTGTTAGAAATGCTAACTCTCAGGCCACATCTCATATTTCCTGAGCCTGATGAGGTGGGGGATAGGCAGTTATTCTTAACCAGATGACTCTACTGCAACTAAAGTGTGAAAACCTGGAGTGGAGGAGGGTAAAGGAGTTTAACTAAAGGGATAGTGGTCTTATGATACAGATAATTTCTAGGTAATAAGAAAGACAAGATGATATTTTAATGACTTTATCTGTCCATCTTCACTTACTTAATTAAGTGATGTTTATGTGATTGAGTAATGATGATTTAGGAAGAGGCAATGAGAAATAGGAACATTATTTCACCAACTCAAATATTCAAACATTTCCTATTTATTTTGCAAAGAATTTTAAAATATATTTGAGCTGCCACATTTATTCTGTACCAGAGGCCTGGTGCACGAAATTCATGCACAGGTAGGGTCCTTAGGCCTGGTTGGCAATCAGGGCCAATCTGTGGGGCAACCGGCAGGACAACCAGGGGGTCCCTGCTGGCACCTGCCTTGACCGGCCTGGCCCCGTCCCCTGCCGCCACCAGTCGCCTCCCTCTGTGGGGCCTCCTGCTCACACCAGCCTTGGCTGGCTTGGGGCCTGTGGGCTGAGGGCAGCTCCTGTGATGAGCATCTGCCCCCTGGTGGTCAGTGTGCATCATAGTGACCGGTTGTTCCACCAGTCGTTCCACCATTCGGTTGATTGCATATTAATTAGGCTTTTATTACATAGGATATCAGGTTAATAATGATATAATTTTAATTCACTCTTTAAAATTTAATATCCATATTTCTTCATGAATTATGAAATTAATGCATTGTACTTTAATTAAAGAAAATAATAGCTTGAGATAAAATCATGGGTAACAGTTTTAGACTACTATAAGAAACATGTACTAAAGAGTTTAGAAGTTTGTAAAAAGCTATTCTTTAGATGCAGTCTTTAAGAAATGAGACATGGCAAAGGGAGGAAAACAGTAGAGTAGGAATTTAAAGTCTGGAAATACAATTTAAATTTTGTATTAATTATTTAATGACATTAGGGAGTTACCTGATCTCCTGAGTTATTCTTAGTTCATCTATAAAATGAGGATGGACTCTTAGGTCCTTTCTATGATTCAAATTTTAAGGGCTTAGAATACCTCTATTCATATGGAGTTCAGTACGGTATTGCCTGGAGATTGTATTAATTGAGCTGTTTTTATTCCTGGAGTTTCTGTACTTGGTTCTATTACCTTCTCTTTGTATGTCTCCAGAATCCCATGTTCCTTACTAAGCAGCTCACATGACTGTTGCCTGTCCCATGATTTAATATAGCTATTTTAATTCACTTTACTCAGACTTCATGAAAACTTTGTTCAAAGTGTTGATTTGAAGGAAGTACACCAAACATGTCCATTTATTATCATTCTGAAAATAAATCCTAAGATTTCTCTTAGGAATTTTCAAATACTATCTTCTACTCAGCAATTTAAATTACAGAGAAGTTTTATTGCTTACAAAAGCTTTATTTATTTATATACCTATGAAATGGGAAAGTTGGACTGGAACGCATGGTGTTACTCTGGGCAGGATGGTTCCCGGGCTCTTGTCGTTGGAGTCAAAGAATGAAACCACGGATGAAAGGTGGTCCAGCAAAGGTGGAAGTTTATTGAGAAACAAGCACAGACTCCCACGAGGGGAGGAGGAAAGAGTCCCACTGAGTCCCTTTCCTCAGGTTTATAAAGGCTGCAGGTCTTTGTGCCTTGATATCCCCTCTGTTTTGGTCACTATAGCAACTTTAGAGCTTAAACCGCAGGTGAGGTATGTGAGATTCCCTCCTTCTTCTCCCTTATTGTTTTCTTCCCTTAGAGCTTTCCTCTTTCCTCTCTGAATGAGGGGATTCCTTCCCTTTGTTTTGTAAATGTGTACCTTTTGCAGCTCCCAGCTCCCTTATTCTATGGAAATGTACCTTCTGTTATTCCCAGCTCCCTTATTCTATGGAAATGTACCTTCTGTTATTCCCAGCTCCCTTATTCTATGGAAATGTGCCTTCTGATCCTCTGTAACCCTGTGTTTTTTCCCATGGACCCCTTAATTATTAAATTTTCCTAAACCTGCCTATTTCATCCCTAAAAACTCCTTTCAGTTATATTTGGTTTCTAAGTTAATTATACAGACCGTATTCAATTTTAAACTTATTACATTTTTCTATGTAAGTCACAATTCTGAGCCTTATTTGGGCATCTTTTTATTTTTAACCACCCCATCATATATGAGAAAGGATTTGAAATACTTTAAAGACTTTTGCTTAGAATGTCAGTGTTAACTGAGTTATTCTTGGCAGCTCCATTTTCCTTCCACATAACTACTGTCAATCTTCTCGTAGGGTTGAGATTATTTTCTAATATTGTACCTAACATGAATTAGTGTGATTTCTTATCTCCTTTTTGACATATTTTTAGTTCTGCCAATAGTTATTGAAATGTCTTAAATAATTTTTAATTATATATATGACACCAACAGCAATGCGTTTTGATACTCATATATGTAAAATAATTAACATGGAGAGGTTTCTAATACTTAAGAAATAATAAAATAAAATTGTGAAGATAGGCCCCTATTAGAATATACAATCCAATTGAAATATTGAATTATGAGCTTTGTGTCCATTAACTGATGATTAAGCATGACAATGTTGTCTATTTAAGAGTTATACAGCTCAATCTGCTCAATTAAATATATTATGCATTAGAAATAAATTTATAAGTATTAAAAGCCTCAGAAATTTCAGAGGTCATAGAATTTTAGACCGAAAGAACCCTCTTTATGTTACCTAGTAGAGACACTTCTTTATTTACACGATACTGCATTCTTAAATGGTTAAGTGATTCGTTCAGAGTTGTACATCCAGGAGGTGGCAGAACCAACAGAATTAAATTCTTCTGGTTCTCATCTGGGGCCTCTTTCTGTTAAAATCTGACAATAGCTTATAAGTTAGAATGTCTTTGCTCTCATAACACTGTTCTAATAAGGCTTTTCTGAGATTTTGTTCATTGACTGATGTTTATTTTATGCTTTCTATATGTAAGGCCCTGTGCTAGGTACTGAGATTAGACCAGTTAACAAAACAGAGTGCCTAGAATTTACAAGGTGGTTTTAAGAGTTGCACTGATTGTTGCAATAAGATGGCAATTGTCTTTTTTTAAAATATATTTTTTTTATTTATTTCAGAGAGGAAAGGAGAGGGAGAGATAGAAACATTAAAGATGAGAGAGAATCATTGATCGCCTGCCTCCTGCATGCCCCATACTGGAGATTAAGCCTGCAACCAGGGCATGTGCCCTGATTAGAAATTGAACCATGACCTCCTGGTTCAACCACTGAGCCACACCAGCTGAGCAACAATTGTATTTTGTGTGAAACATTTGGATTACTGCAGGAGTGTAGATTAGGTCTCCTGGGACACAAATTTTAAAAGCTGAAACTTCAATTAGAAAATTTTTGAGAGTTTTGGTATTGATTTAGACTATCCTATATAATAAAATCCTAATAAGCTAAGTGTCTGGTTGTTCAGTCATCTGTTCAACCAATCAAAGCATAATATGCTAATGATATGCTAAGGATGGTCAACTGCTTGCTATGACATGCACTGACCACCAGGGGGCAGATACTCCAACTGGTAGGTTAGCTTGCTGCTGGGGTCTGGCCGATCAGGACTGAGTGAGATGGGCTAGACCAGGGGTGGGCAAACTTTTTGACTTGAGGGCCACAATGGGTTCTTAAACTGGACCGGAGGGCTGGGACAAAAGCATGGATGGAGTATTTGTGTGAACTAATATAAATTCAAAGTAAACATCATTACATAAAAGGGTACAGTCTTTTTTTTCAATAGTTTTATTCATTTCAAACGGGCCGGATCCGGCCCACGGGCCGTAGTTTGCCCACGGCTGGTAGACACACCCTGGAGCCTTCCTATGGTCTCTCCCTGGCTGGCCAACCCCTACATCCCTCCCTGACCCTGATTGTGCACCAGTGAGGTCCCTCAGCCTGGCCTGCACCCTCTCACAATCTGGGACCCCTTGGGGGATGTTGAAGAGCTAGTTTTGACCTAATCCCACAGGCCAGGCCGAGGGACCCAACTGGTGCATGAATTCATGCACTGGGCCTCTAGTCTTATATAATAAAAGCTTAATATGCAAATTGTTTGACCGGTGTTAGACTGGGAACTAGACTGCCCGCTATGATGTGTACTGACCACCAGGGGGTGGCACGGAACATGGCAGGTGTTGACAATGCAGTGCTGGCAAGGGGCGGCAGTGGAGGTGCTCCTGACCCCCATGGGCCCTGACGAGAGCGTGACCATGGTGGATGGTGAGGCAAGTGAGTGGGTGGCACCAAGCCAAGGTGGGTGAGCAGGGGCCTTATTGCCCCACCAATTGCCCCGCAGATAACAACCAGTGGCAGCAGCAGGGGGTAGAACTGCTGCCCAGCTCCCAGGCACTGAGGGAGCCGGGTAGGGGGTCCAGCCCTGACCAATCGCCCCAAAGACAGTGACCAGTGGCCAGCAGGCCCTGATCACTCAATCAGGGCGGGGCCCCAGGCCGGGATGGGGAGCTGGGGTTGGGTGATGGCAACCAACCTCCTGCAGCACCCAGGCGGGGGCCTGCTACCTGAGGGCAGGGATGATGGGGATGGAAGTGCAGTGAGAATGAGGGGGGGTCTTCCAAGCTCACTATCACTCCCCCTGCTACCCTCCTCCGGGACGCCAGGGCTCGAGTGCCAAGGAAGCCCCCATGCTCAGGTGCCGGGCACCTGTGAGGATCCAGCCCTGCACCCATGTGGCCTCTTCCGGGTGAGTTGGGCTGCAGCCACTGGGACCACAGGGCCTGGTTGGGCTCCCCATGGGTTGCCTATGAGGCTGGCCAGGAGAGAGTGTGCTGCCTGCCTGGCTTCTATATGGCGCCACTGGGAAGCCCAGAGGCCCAAGCTGCACTCTGGCCTGCAGTGTCTGGCCACGCTCACCACATCTGCACATGGAGACTTGAGCACCGTGACTCAGGCAGAGGTGGGGGCCCAGAGGTCAGCTGGGACCTGCCTTTCCACACCAGACACTCATGCTTCGATCTCCAGCCAGGCCTAAGTACCACACCCATGCATGAATTTCATGCACCGGGCCTCTAGCATATAAATAAACTACATAAATTTTACTAAAGTAAAAATAAGAATTATATAAAAGCAAATTGGTATTAGACACCATATTTACTCTGAGTCATGTTTGAAATATTTTAGACTCATGCTTTTATAACCAATTATTTCAATAAATCTAAGCAAATCTAAAGCTATAATTTACTTTTAATAGAACAAAATCTTCATGAGAACATGCGTATTAATATTAACAGTGCTCTGGCTGGTGTTGTTAAGTGGTTAGAGCATTGGCCCAAGCACCAAAGGGTCACAGGTTTGATTCCAAGTTAAGGTCAAGGTCATATGCCTTAGGGTGACAGATTTGATCCCTGGTCAGGGCACATGTGGGGGGTAACCAATGAATATGTCTCTCTCACATTGATGTTTCTCTCTCTATTCTTTCCCCCTTCCTCCCGTCTACTCTCTCTAAAAATCAATGGAAAAATATATCCTCAGGTGAAGATTAACAGTAAAGTTATTTTTCTTCAAATGATAAAGCAGTATTATTTTTTTTCACAGAATGTGTTGAAAAGTAACTCTTAGACACTCGGATTAAGCATTGTTTTTATACTTTTATAGTTAAACTAGAGGTCCAGTGCACAAAAATTCATGCACTTGGAGGGGTCCCTCAGCCCAGCCTGTGCCCTCTCACAGTCTGAGATCCCTCGGGGGATGTCCACCTGCTGCCTTCCGTTCCCAAGGAGATCAGGCCCAAGCTGGCAGTCAGAAATCCTTCTGGAAGCCTGGGATGCCCTCAGAAGATGTCTGACTGTGGCTTAGGCCTGCTTCTTGTGGGGAATGGGCCTAAGCTGCAGTCAGACATCCTTAGTGCTTCTGAGGAGGCAGAAGAGGCTCCCACCACTGCCGCTACACTTGCAGTTGTCAGCCAGGCTTGTGGCTAAGAGGAGCTCCCCATGTGGGAGCACACTGACCACCATGGGGCAACTCCTGCATTGAAAGTCTGCCCCATGGTGGACAGTGCATGTCATAGCCACTGGTGGTTCCCAGTTGTTCTACCTTTAGGGTCAATTTGCATATTACCCTTTTATTATATAGGATATTTAAAGGGCATGTTTTCAATATTTTCACAACTATATAGTGTACTTGACTAAAATCAGTCAAATAAAAAACGGTCCTTTTGAGATAATTGTGTGTGACTGGAAATCGGAATGCTAAAAACAATGTCATGGACTTAAAATCTACTTTTTTGAGGACAAAATTTGGTAGATTGAACCTGTCATAAAGGCTTAGCAATTCAATCTTTATGATTTATTACAGTCATCTTATTACTTTTTTTAAATTAGTGCAACATACTCAAATCTGATAAACTCAACTTTAAGCTCTTGATTTCCAGAGTTGAACATGAATGTGCTGTTGAGCTTAAGAAATTTACTAACACTTTCTTAAGCCTCAGTTTGTTTGCTTTTTTAAAATTTCTCTCTATAAATACAATAACTCTGTCTACCATTTTAGATGCTACTTATCAGACTCAATGAAGAAATGCAAATAAAATGCACAGTACCTGCTTGGCATAATGCTTTGTCAATATTAAGTGTTATTATATTGTTAACAGTTCACACTGTGCTTCCAAGCACTTATTCACATGAGATGTCAGTTAGAATCAAATGGGGGAAAAGCATATACTATGTCCAGAATTAGGTTAGTAGCCCCAGTCTTAGGTCTTCAAATAAATGGATGATATTTTTCATAGCAAGTCACTTTCTAGGCATCTTTTGTCAT
>NW_006290310.1:88652-105206 GCF_000327345.1 Myotis davidii
TCTAGATTCTAATCACTTTGTGTTTACAATACTGCAATTAATTTTCACTAGTTTTATACTTCTAATCATACACTATTTACAAAATGCACTTGGGACAGAGCTTACTGATTTTTTTTGTCAGATTAATATAGATCTTACATAGTAAAATCCACAAAATTTAGATTTTCAGTTCTGTGTACTCAACAAATGAGTACAGTTATACAACCACAACCAATATTTTCATCATCCCAAAAAGTTTCTCAGAGCATCTTTACAATAATTTCCCCTACCCTCAGCTTTAGGCAGTCAAGGCACCTATTTCTAGCTCCCTGTCATGGCATGTGTCAGTGGTTTATTCTTTTTATTGCTGAGTACTATCCTATTGTGCATCTGTAACACAATTGTTTATTCAATCGTGACAAGATATACTAATACATGTAGGTCATTTATATGATTTGGCAATTAAGAATACAGACAAAATGTACATGAGTGTACAGGTCTTTGTTACATATATATTGTTATTTACCTTAAATTAATATCTAGAAGTAGAATTTTTAGGACATGTAATTGCCGTATGCTTAACTTTATTGAAGAAAAAAGCTGCCAAATGGTTTTCTTAAGTATCTGGACTCATTTTCACACCCCAAGCATTGTATATGAGTTCCAGTTCTTTCATATTCTTGTCAGTACTTGGTATTGTTGGGGTATCGTTGATTTGGCCATGGTAGAAGTCTCATTGTGCATTTTATTTGCATCAACTTGATGACTGATAATGGTGAATATTTTATTCAAGTGCTTATATTTTTATCTGTATCACTTCTTTAGTGAAGTGCCTTTTCAGATCTTTTGCTTGCTTATATTTATCTTCATTTTACTGTTTTTAATACTTCCTAGATTTGAGTCCCTTAGAAGATATGTGTGGTGCGAATTTTTAACCCTCGTCTGTGGCTTGAAATTTCACTTTCTTAAGTGCCTTTCAAAGAGTGGCAGTTTTAAATTTTGATGAAGTCAAACTTCTTAAATATTTTTTCTATGTTACTTAGTGCTTCTTTTGCTCTAAGACAGTGATTTTCAATTTTTTCCTTTTTATGGTACACGTAAACTAATTAATACAATTCAGTGGCACACCAAAAAATGTATTAGTTTTTGCTTATCTGACAAAAAATACTTATGATTTTTATTCATTCACACCAAACAGCTATTGTCACTTTCTTATTTGACAATCTAAGGGAAAAGAGGTCAGTGTTCCTGACTTAATAGTCAGGCATTGCGTGTTTTAAAAAATCTTGCAGCACACAGGTTGAAAATCACTGCTCTAAGAAATATTTGCTTAGTCCATGATAATAAAAAGCTTTTCTTCTATGTTTTATATTTGAACTAGAGGCCAGGTGCATAAAATTCATGCATGGTTAGGGTCCCTAGGCTTGGCCAGTGATCAGGGCCGATCAGGGCTGCCATCCGGGGCCTTCCTTTGTTCCATGCCACACCCTGGTGGTCAGCTCACATCATAGTGAGCAATTGAACTTCCGATCTCCCAGTCGAACTCCTGAGGGGACACTATGCATATTAGCCTTTCATATATATAGATATCTATAACTTTAGGTTTTATATTTAAGTCTATAATCCATTCTGTATTAATCTTATATAATGCAAGGCAAAAATTGAGTTTCATCTTTTTACTTAAGGATACCCAATTGTTCCAACACCATTTATTAAAGGGCTTATTATTTCTCACTTAATTATCTCAGAAGCTTGTCAAAAATAATTGACACATATGTGTGGTTCTCTTTTAAAGACGTTTTTTTTATTTCACTGTTTCATAGTCTACAATATGTCAATGACATATTATATTCACTACACTGCTTTACAGATGTTTTAAATTTAGGTAGTGTGGCCCTAGCTGGTTTGGCTCAGTGTATAGAGTGTCAGCCTGCAGACTGAAAGGTCCCGGGTTTGATTCTGGTCAAGGGCATGTACCTTGGTTGTAGGCTCATCCCCAGTAGGGGGTGTGAAGGAGGTGGCTGATGGATGTTTCTCTCTCATCGATGTTTCTAACTATCCCTCTCCCTTCCCCTCTGTAAAAAATCAACAAAATATATTTAAAAAAATAAATTTAGGTAGTGTGAATCCTATAATGTTTTTTTATTTTTTTTTATTTTTTAAGATAATTTAGACCAGCCGTGGGCAAACTACGGCCCGCGGGCTGGATCCAGCCTGTTTGAAATGAATAAAACTATTGAAAAAAAAGACTATGCCCTTTCATGTAATGATGTTTACTTTGAATTTATATTAGTTCACACAAACACTCCATCTATGCTTTTGTTCCAGCCCTCTGGTCTAGTTTAAGAGCCCACTGTGGCCCTCGAGTCAATAAGTTTGCCCACCCCTGATTTAGACCCTGAGGAACAGATGAATGATTACTCTGACACACGTTTCTGTGAAAGAGAGGGCTAAGGGACTGCTTGGTTAGAGAAACCAAACAGCCCCATTTGCCTGCCTCCTTAGGCTTTTATTGTAGCAACAGTTTAAACTAAAATTAACTATTAGATACTATTAGTAGGTTAAGCATCCTTAAGAGGACACATGCGTCTTTAGTGTCCTTTAAGCAAGGACATCTAAACATAAAGATTCCAATAAAACATGAAGTGGCTCAGACTTGTTTGGAAAAGTCAAGGCAGGGTCGGCCGCCTTTGGCCAGCTCTCTCTAGAGGCTTCCGGCCTTTCGGAGTTTCCTCCTTACAACTTTCCAAAAAAGTCCCATGCTTCCCCATAATTTTGGTTGTTCTCAGAGTTTTCTTTTTTTTTTTTTGAGTTTTCATGTAAACTTTAAGAACTTTCTGAATTAAAAACATTATTATATAATTTTTGAATATATTTTTATTGATTTCAGAGAGGAAGGAAGAGATAGAAACATCAATGATGAGAGAGAATCATTGATCAGCTGCCTCCTGCATGCCCCCCTACTGGGGATCGAGCCTGCAAACTGGGCATATGCCCTGCCTGACCACAAATCAAAGTGTCACCTCCTAGTTCATAGGTCTATGCTTAAGCACTGATCCAAGTTACTTTGGCTGGGCTTTGTTTAAATTTTTAATAAAATATATAATTGTTGTGGTACATAAGGAAAAACCCAACAAATAAAATTAGAAGTGATTTATTTGAGGATAATCACTGTTGAATGTTGGCCTTTTTTCTTCAATATATAAGGTAGATACACACACACACACACACACACACACATCTCTGTCTATCCAGAAAGCCCTTTAGGAACACATCTGAAGTCAAAACAAGTTAGATTTATTAACATGCAGATCAAAGGGATAGTGAGCACCTTAGAAAATTGTGTAAGTGGCTCAAGGAAATGGAGTCAGTTTTGTCTAGTTTTTGCATTTGGTCTTATGGTAGGTGATTTGGGAAAAGTCTTTAGGAAGTAGGAGTTTGTCATGTATTAGGTGGTGTCCAGAGAGTGGGGAATTTGGAATTGGCTATATGAGTATTTGGTTTATTTAAGATGTGGGAGAAATGAAGCTGGTTAGAATTGTAATTTGTAAAGAATCAATATTTACTAATTTTAGCCAGTACATTGTAGCAGGGTGGTTGAGAGTGTTTTCTTTTGTTGTAGTTTTCTTTCCTTCATCATATATTAAGACAAGATTTCAGAGTGGAGATATTTGTGTGTGGCTTCACAAAGGATATGGAGTGAACTTGTCTAATAGTGATGACAGTAAACAACATTATTTATCTTCAGGAGGGAACATTATAACTTAAATGCCAACTGTCAGTTTTTATACTGTTTTTAAATATTATTTTCTCTTTTACAAAAAATTAAATAATCATTTTATTGACTTTTTAGAGAGAGTGGAAGGGAGGAAGAAAGAAATATAGATGTGAGAGTGCAACATTGATTGGCTGCACACCCTCTACTAGGGATTTAGCTGCAACATGGGCATGTGTCTTGACCTGGGATAGAACCAGCAACCTCTGGGTGCATAACACCTGAACTACTGAGCCACACCATCCAGGCTATTTTCTATATCTTAATATATATGAATCTAATGTGAGTCATTACCTCCATCTGACCCAATCTTTTCAAAAATTTGCATTCAAATAAAATATAAATTTTATACCAGAATATTTAAAAGTAATGCAAGTTTTTCACATGGACTTCCTTAAAAATTAGAGTTTTCAATGCATATAGTATAGCTCCTACACCCACAACTTCACAGTCACATTAATTGTTAAATATTGCTCCTTTTCTTTCATCAATTTTGCCATGCCGATTTAGAATGTTTTTTGAAGTTAATATTCTTACATATTAAAATTCTTGGAAAATTGGTATTTATTTATTTAGAGATGTAAAAATAATAGTTTTGTTTGTTGTAGCTGAACTCCTTTGATTTATGTTATAGCTTATGTTTTTGTCATGAATTCAGCTTTTAAATGACAAAATCACAATTAAAACAGCTTAATAAAATAAAAATTACTACTTGCTGAGGTATCTGGGAATTGTATTGGGACAATTGAAAATAGTGTTTTTAGAGCTATAACAGTCATGCTCTCAAAGTTTAGAATTTCCTGCGTTATCTCGTTAACCCCATGTTTTTTGTTTGTTTGCTTTGTTTTTGTTTTACTTTGCTTGTCTTTATTTTTTAGACTGGCTTTATCTATATTACCAGGAAGACTGCATGATGAATATTCCAAAAACCCATGGTTAATATTGTTCTAGCATTAAAAAAATATTGACCGAGCATAGAGAACTGAGAAAAGACACCTTTTTTCTTCCAACATCTTCCAATACCTTCTTTAAAGAAAAAATCTAATTGTCTTTGAATTATATGTTAAACCTTTTCCCACTCACTCTCCAAATGTAACAGCATCCAATTACTGATTAGATATGTGTAAAATTCTCAACCCTGACTGCAAAGAACCATATTGATGTAAAACTGGATGGCATGTTCACCATCAGAAGAAATCACAGATAAACTAAAAGCAATATTTTTTTCTAGGCAGTCACATCTACAGCTAATTCTTTATCATCTCAAAATAATTCTGAATAAATTGTAACTTTTGATATTGGAGTTACTTTAGGGAGGTGGAGGAAAGAAGGTAGTTAAATCAACAAAATCCTATAACAGCACTTTTTTATTTTCTAAAATCTCTGACTGTTCATTGCCTCTTACAGACTTGGGTCATTCCAGCCCCTCATCACATGTTGACATGAACACACACCTTCTTCAAATCCACATGATTTCATCCTTTAATTCGACATGATTTCATAAGAGTGGACACTTTCATTCATTTTACAGTACTCAGTATACAAAGCTTCAAATTAAGACATCTTCCTGCTTTTACATCTAAGTTTTGCTAGAGACAGAAAAGCCCCTCAAACTACCTATAAGCACAATGAGGAAATATAGAGATATTAATTTATCTGGGAAAACTCAGTAAATAGAAAAGAGAGTCACTGGAAAAAGAGTCAGCCATTCCATCTTTCAGTTTTATAACTGTCAGCCATTTTCTACCTGTTTCCTCTGAGAGTTCCAAGCAAGTTGGAGACATGTTGTCCATAACTGAAGCCAACTAATTAGATTCCTCTTCTCAAGGTGATTTACTTAACTCAACTGATTCCCACCAAGAATAATCATGAAGGTTTTTATTTAAAGGCAAACAGTATATTGCATGAAAAATGCTGACAAGTGTTAGCGATCTGAGTGACATCCAGGCACACACTCTACAATGTTATTTGACACATTGGTAAGCACTGTCTCCAGATGGAACCAACAAGTTGTACATGATGGATCTTGATTTCAGGAGAACATAATGATCTTGGTTCCTAGGGGGTGTTTTTGTGCCTCTGGTCACATAGTCAAGACAGGTTGTCTAACCAGTAACACCAGTTAAGCATCTATAAACAAACCCACTCTTAGGATCACCAGGAAGTCATCATAAATCCTATTGCTCTTACATTGGTCAGGTAGTGGAATTATAGTAAATCAACCAAGTTGTAACCTCAAGATGCTGTGATGGATATAATTCTTTTATAGGAACTAATGAGCACACTGTATGACGATTGGTATGAAGTATGTGCTTTTTAGAAGGATCAAACAGTTTGCCTTTAAACAAAAATGACAATACAAACTCTCATTCCATGGGTTCTTAAATATTTTCATTTTTGTCGCTATATAATGTGTAAAGAATTGATCATCTTGACATTCCTTACCTTTATTTTGGTGTACTATATTTCTGACAACATGCTATTGGGTTCTACTCTCCAGAAGTGGTAGAAATTCTGAGTGCACTAATAAAACAAATGCATGCCAAAGATCAAAAAAAAAATCAAACCCACAGGGTTTCCGGGTTTTGCCATATCAGTAAAGTTTCTATGGGTGCAGTAATCTCGGGCATGACATTTTATCTAATATTCAAGATAATTTATTGCATCCTGCACTATCTACCCCTTAGAAAGACATACAGTAATTAGTTGGGTCTGGCTGGCAAATATATCCTTTACTTTTGGTACTGCTCTAACTAATTTACTAAATGATTTGGGTACTGCTCTGACTTTATTTATCAATCTCCAGGTTTGAGTGAAGACCATAGCAAAAGAGGGTTCTCAAGATATGCTGCCAAGTGTCTGTCAGTTGGGCCATACGATACAGCATATCCAATGATAATATAGAATAAGGAAGTAGCATAGAGTCTATGGCAAGCCACATCAAGATACGCTTGAATTCTGTAGTACTATAGCAAGAATTGCCCTTTGTTCAAAATGCAGCTCCTGGAAAACTACCGTGCATAGTGAAGTGTGAGCACCTGATTTTGGGAAATCAAGTGCCTGTGCAATCAGAGCTGCATGTCATGTACTGAATATTGTTAGATTCATCCAGTTATATAATTAGGCAAATGCAGCAGTGATAATTTATAATGAAAAAATGTGCAATAGAAAATTTTCTGGACGGATCTCAAGGACAAACATGAACTGAATGCATGGGTGGCTCAGACATCCACGTGATCTGTATTGAATCAACATCACTCTCTCAGAGTAAACAAAGACTTAATAGTGATTTCCTATAACTGTGTAATGGCAGAGGAAAAACATTGCCCTGGTTTTGCCTGATATGTGTGCCCAAGTCCTACAACTCCAATCAGAGTGTCTCTAAAAGGAAGTAGTGAAGAGACACCTTTTATAGGCAGAGCTGAGAGCTCTGCTAGGTTGTCAACTTAATCTAGAGCAGTGGTTCTCAATCTTCTTAATGCTGCGACCTTTTAATACAGTTCCTCTATTTTCATTGTTACAAATTGAACATAATTAAAGCATAGTGATTAATCACAAAAACAATATGTAATTATATATGTGTTTTCCGATGGTCTTAGGCAACCCCTGTGAAAGGGTCATTTGACCCCCAAAGGGGTCATGACCCACAGGTTGAAAACCACTGATCTAGAAAAATAAGTGATCTGGTGGCATTATGTATACAGACCATGGGTAATGAGAATAATTTTACTAATTGGTCAGGATCTGAGGAAGAAAGTTTATAAATTCATAAACCATATAGTCTAGGGAAGTGGCATTTGGAGTAACTTATTACGTAAATAGTTACAAAATTGAGGGGTGTTTCTCTTTCATGTAATTGGTCACTAAATATCATGTGACACAGAGGTGTCACTGATCAACTAGGTGCCTTAATCAATTAGAATGATTTGTTCCATGAGGATTAACCAGTCTCTTTCTCTACCAGACCAGTACTTGCACAATAAGTACTAGTATATGACTATAGTAAGCAAAATTGAGTTAAAATGGTCCCAATGGCAAGAGAGTTGTCTCATGAAGGCTGATCTAGCTACTGCGAATGCTGGACACCTACCAGTCAACAGCAGAGGCTGAAGTGATTTCCTGAAATTGCACCGTCCACTTAAGATCTTACCCAGTTACTTGCTGTCAAGTCAACTCTATCATTCCCTTCCATCCAATAGGGCACATTTTCCTTATCAGAACTAACACCAATCCAGAAGTCTACTGCCTCATCATTTTTGGTTCCTTATACTGATGAACAAGCAGGCAGAACAACCAAAAAAAAATAATTACTACACGGATGATGATAATTGATTCTAATTATAAGAAGCTAGTATTGCTGAAACAAAATGGGATCAAAGAGGAGTAAACATGGAATTGAGCTACTGATGGGGGTATCTTTTGATCTTCCCTTGTGGTGAAAATTTTGATGGAGAAATTATGAAAACAAATCTCAAACTACATGTCCCTCTCAAAAAATGAAGATCTGGGTCATTTCACCATGCAATCAATCTAAAATAACTAAAGAGCTACAAAAGTGAAAGGGTACTCTAGATTAGGTACTAGGGGAGGAAGATGGTACATGTCAATATTTGGCCCAAGAGAACTACAGAAATAGAATATATAGGTTATTTAACTATCTATCTATCTATCTATCTATCTATCTATCTATCTATCTATCTATCTATCATCTATCATCATCTATCATCTATCTATCTGACATCTATATCTGTCATATACCTACCTACTTATCTATGAAGAACCACAACCTTAAGACTAATTGACATATAATAAATTTATATGAGTCACAAATGAATTTAAAGATATAAAGAAGAGACCAAAGCAGACATTTTCCCACCAATATCACATATCCCAGTTAGAACACAGCCGTAGTAGACAATTCCATGCACCTTTTTAGCATTCCTCATGGATCATGCATCCTGAGCCCTCCAAATATTACTTTGAGGCTTGTTTTGAAGTTGTGTATATTAATTATCTATTGCTGGGTAATAGGTTACCCCATACCTTAATGACTTAAAAAAAATAAAAACATTTTCTCACACCTCTGGGTCATAAATCTGAATACGGTTTAGCTGGGTTTTCTCAGTCAGGATATCTCATAGGTGTCATCCGGTGTACAGACATCCCAAGAATTGACAGAGGGAGGATCTACACAGAAGATCATTCTCATAACTTGTTGAATTGTAGGCTTCAGTTTTTTACTGACTGTCCACCAGAGGACTCCCTCATTAAAAAGCAAACAAAAAAAATTTTTAATGCTACACTGTTCTCTCTATAGGGCAGCTAACAACATAGCAGCTGATTTTTAGAAGAGTGAGCAAATAAGAGATCAAGAGAAATGAGAAGAATGGAAGCCAGAACATTTTTATAAGATACTCTTGGAGTGACTTCCTTTCACTTTTTTTTTTTGTATACTATTCATTAGAAGTAAATCACTAGGTAAAGTTACTTGTATTGGATATAAAATAACCAGTAAAAGTTAATGACTTGCACATACAGTCTGTAGATAGAGTTCAGATGGTATTTGGAAATTTTATTGTAGTGCCTATGCATATAAGACAATTCGGAATGAAATGTATATATACTTGTTTATATATAATTTAATAATTACTCACCAAATCTTCCTAAACTTGCTTGGTAAACAAAGCTAGGGTATAATGTCATGGAGAAAACTCTTAAGCCCTTAATGTCACAGTTGATTTTAACATTTTTGTGTCTTAATCTAAATGCGTATTAATATCATTCACATTTAAGTTATCTTCTGTAACAAATTTTTAAAGTATTATTGTATTTATATCCTTTTATAACACTAAGTTATAATAATTTAATAAGTATAGTATTATTACCTTTGGTTTATTTTTTAAACTAATTTTCAAATTGGCTCTTTAGGTCTATAACAAATTTTGTTGTTGCTTATTTTTAACATTAGCAAACCTATTACAAATGTAATTTTTTAAGATTATATAGCCTGGTAAATGTGTTGTGACAAACTTGCTCATTGAATATAAAATACATAACTATTATCGGTATCCTATTTATGCATGCATAGGAAGTGTGTATGAGGCAAGTTGATTTTCTAAGGCAAAAATTAAGACATGTAGCCCATTGGATTGATTGAAAAAAGTCAAAATACTATAATAAGATCTGTACTGAAAAATCTGACACATATGCTTGCCCTGTGTATATATACAATTCTCTGAAAAACACTTTGATGATTTTTCTTGAGTTATTTTCTTGTATTTACTGTGTCATTTTTCCCCACTGAAATTGCAGTAAATTTTACTAAACTTGGTGCATTTCTAAGACAAAAAACATCTAAATTTAAAAATCAATACTATAATGCTACTAACTTATAACCATGCAGGAGTTGCTCTGTTTGACAAGTGCTCGAATTTCAAACTGATGAATTGGGTTGCAAGAACATGAGTTCATAAAAATCATATTTTTTCCTGCTCCCATCTCATATTACCATATAATCAACATTTCATCTTCTTTTTCTCCTCTATCATTTTAGTACTCTAGGGAAGAGAAGCAAAAGTATTTGTGTTAAGTTTTCTTCACTATTCCAGCTATAAATCTCAGAACATGACTCATAAAATCAACAGTTCTGGAAAAAAGAGAGATCTGCATAAATAGAAATTACATTTGGTTTTATAATCAACAACAAAGGGGGCACTTTAGGACAAAATTATTTCCCCAGTGCCTTTGGTTGTTTTCTCTCTGCTGACATTTTCTGTCCTGAAGTCCCCTCAGTATTACTGTTATCTGAATTCTGCATACAATTTCTCTGCGTACACTATATTCTTATTACCACCAATATTTCTCATGTTTCTAACACTAAGTGACTTCTCTTAATGCTGCTGAAACATAGTGTTTACCTGTAGCCCCGTGCTATTCACACCTTTAAATTTCATATTTTCTTCCTCTCTTGGTAACCAGAATTGGCCCCTCTTCTGTGAGTTTTTGAAAAGGTTGAAAATGAAGGAAATTATCTAAAAAGCTTATAAGTTAAGTATGTTGATTGTTTATTATATTTACTGTAATATACTGGTTGGAAGTTTGCTAAATTTTTGGAGTGTGTGGTAAATTAGGGGATTTCAGAGTTGATCTAGGAGGAGACAGGACAACAAGAAGCAATAACAAATAACCCGCTTTCTGAGGTAGTGTTTGGACAGGGTTCTATGAGAGAAGAAGTCCCCTCCAACAAGAGACCATCCAAGAATAGCAGAACGAGGCCACCACCTACAAGGAGAGTAGACAGGGTGAGGGACCTTCAGTGGGTAACAGGAAGTTGGAGAAGGGGGTATCTATTGCTCAGTAGTAAGGCGGAGAGCTTCTGGGCCCGAGAGTTCCAGAACAAATTTGGGGTATTTTATTTATTTATTTTTTAAATATATTTTTATTGATTTCAGCGAGGAGGGAAAAGAGAGAGAGAGATAGAAACATCAATGATGAGAGAGAGTCATTGATTGGTTGCCTCCTGCACACCCTCTACTGAGGATCAAGCCTGCAACTCAGGCATGTGCCCTTAATCAGAATCAAACCTGGGACATTTCAATCCACAGGCCAACGCTCCATCCACTGAACCAAACCAGCTAGGGCAAGTTCAGGGTATTTTAAAGCTACAGGATTTGTATTACTTATCTATATTTATAAAAGCCTAAGCGACCATTCGACCAGTAGCTATATCGTGCACTGATCACCAGGGGGCAGACACTCAACACACAGGCATAGAAACATAGAACAGATTGATGAATCTCAGAGGGAAGCGGGGAGAGGAAGAGATCAACCAAAGATTTTATATGCATACAAGAGGGCTGTTGCACGGATTTGTGCACCGCTAGGGTCCCTGAGCCTGGCCTGCGGATCGGGCCAAATCTGTGCACCAGGCCTCTGACATCCCCCGACAGGTCCTGGATTACAAGAGGGCAGAGGGCCGGCCGAGAGACTCCACCAGTGCACAAATCTGTGCATCAGGCCTCTAGTTATTAATAAATGTTGGATGCACTTTTGTAGGGTATACCATATATATGGGCTAAAAATACCTAAAAATATGGTTACTTGGACTATATTCAAAGCAATTGGATATATAAGAATGTGAGTTTGGCACCCAGGCTTTGGGTTAATAATGTAGCCCGCTGTGAAGAAGTAAGCATGAGGTTCATTTTAGGCCAATACACAGGGCCAATTCTGGCCCATCTATACTAATAAAAGACAAAGATGCTAATTGACTGTACCTCCGCTAGTCCCCAAGCCACACCGACCAGCCAATCAGAGTGACTATATGCAAATTAACCCAACCAAGATGGCGGCTGGCAGCCACAGAGCTGGAGCAAGCAGGAGGCTTGGTTGCCCGGGTGATGGAGGAAGCCAAGCTTCCCGCCTGCCCTGAGCTGGTTGTGGCCTCCGCTCATGGCAACAAAGTTTCTATTATAGAAGATAAACAAATCCCAGATACCTGCTTCCAGCTAGCCTCCACTGGGAGCTTGGGTGGCTGGGGGCAGTGGCCAGCCTGAAAACAGCCATCAGCCCCTCATCCAGGATGGCCACACCTTCATGGGGTGAGGGTCCCAGCTGTGGGCTTAGACAGCCTGCAAATGGCCCTCAGCCCCTCACCCAGGCTGGCCAGGCACACCTATATAATAAAAGGGTAATATGCAAATTGACCCTAACAGGAGAAGACTGGGAATGACTGGTCACACCCACTGACCACCAGGGGGCAGATGCTCAATGCAGGAGCCAGGCTGATGGCTGCCAGTACAGTGGTGGGGGGGGGAGCCTCTCCCACCTCCTCAGCAGTGCTAAGGATGTCTGACTGCAGCTTAGGTCTGTTCCCCGCTGGCAAGTAGACATCCCCTGAGGGCTCCTGGGCTGCCAGAGGCATGTCTGACTTCCAGTTTAGGCCCAATCCCCCAGGGAGCGGCCCTAAGCCAGCAGGTGGTCATCCCCCAGGGGATCCCAGACTGTGAGAGGGCACAGACTGGGCTGAGGGACCCCCCCAAGTGCACAGATTTTTGTGCACTGGTCCTCTGGTCCTATATAATAAAAGGCTAATATGCAAATTGATCAAACGGTAGAACAAACGGTTGCTATGATATGCACTGACCACCAGAGGGCATATGCTCAACTTGGGAGCTCCCACAGGGGAAGCGCCACTCAGCCAGAAGACAGGCTCAAGACTGTGGAGCACAGCAGTAGTGGCGGGATCCTCTCCCACCTCCACAGCAGCGCTAAGGGTGTCCAACTGATGACTAAATGCTTTCTGGGGAGTGGGCCTAAGCTGTCAGTTGGACCTCCCCTGAGGGCTCCTGGACTGCAAGAGGGCACAGGCTGCATGAATTTCGCGCACCGGGCCTCTAGTTTGTATAATAGAATGTTTCATCAAAATAAAATCTTCACACAATAGAAAAAATAAAACATTCACCACAATATTTAGGTGTGTAAAATAAAGAAAGTATACCATATGTTTATTTATGTAATGAGTGAAAGAGAGAGTAGAGAGTGAACATGGATTCTGGGTGCTACAACAGGCTATGGGATTTGGGTAAATTTTATTTTAGGTTGTTTAATAAAGGATGAGATAATTGCAATAGAAATTGAAAAACAATATGAATATTAGTAACTAAATCCAGGTTTTCAAATCAAGAAACTCATACTTTATATCCCTATAAAAATATCTAGAAGGAGATAAATATTATCTTACCTACCCAGTCAGTTCTGAATTTCTTGTGTTCTATTATTATTTATTATGGCTACCTCAACGTACATTTACTGATCATCTATTGCTACAGCAGTATGGAATAAAGAAAGTCAACATCAGCAAAAGTACAGCTAAAGAATACTACTCAATCACTTGTGTTGGGACAGGACATGACAGAGATTGTTAATATTATTGATCACCAAAAGAATAGATTATGAGAGTAAAGTAGAAAAATATAATTCAGATATAGTGCACTTTCTAATCATTTGTTATGTACAAAATTCTCACATAACTAAGAACTTTCTGTACAATGGAGGAAAAGCTGGATCTAATGGCAGATGACACAAACTATGTCAATGCAAGGATGGCATGAGAGAAAAATCTCCTTTTACTATGAAGAAATTCTTATTTACATGTTACAAGGCTTTTAAGGAATTTTTTTTCTATATATGAGTGATTGTGGAAGCCCACATAAAAGAATTACACTGTGGGCTATTTGAGCTTTGGAGCAAAATCATACCTTCTCTATTTGAGGTGTAATTGACATAACATTATATTAGGTTCAGGTATGCAACATAATAATTCAATATATATATTATTAAATGATCACCACAATGTATCTGGTTATTATCTATTACCATGTATACCTACAGATATTTTTTTACTTGTGATGAGAACTTCTAAGGTCTAATCTCTTAGAAACTTTTAAATATGGAATACAGTATTACTAACTATAATCACCATGCTATATATTACATCTCTGTGACATTTATTTTATAACAAAGCCATTCATTCTTTTGGTAAATTATTATTCTACTTCCAATCTAGAGGTCAAATTTCCGTATTAGTTCTTGGTAGAGACCATGTTTAACATGTCATACAAAGTATCAAAATAATTTGAACTGCTGTTCTTAAAGTGGGTGTCTTCTTACTTACCAAGCCATAAAGCTGACATGGCCAGCAGCACATATATTCTGATTCAAGCAAGTTGAGAAATCACAAGTTATATTAGCAGGTGTATTATTAATTTAAATATTCTTACTGCAATGGCAGGTGAACCTCATCATGGAAAGTAATGGAAAGTGGAAAATGAGAAGAAAATCAAACTGGTATATATATATATACCGAGTGGCCAGATTATTATGACCACCTGACATGTGTAGGCAAATTAGCTATAATTTCATGCTGAAGTTGCTAGAGGGCCAGAGCAGTATAAATAGGGAAGCAGACTGTTTATAACAACAGTAGAAGTGATTTTTTTCTGAAGATATGGGTAAACAATGCGATTTAACAGCCTTTGAACGTGGGATACATTTGAACGTGAGTGGCCAGATTATTATGACCACTCCATCAGTACTTCATTGAGTCATTATTATGTCCACCCCATCAGTACTTCTTTTGCCTTCAATACTGCAGCGATTCTTCTTGGCATTGACTCCACGAGATGTTGAAAGGTGATGCGAAGAATCTGACACCATGCCTGATGAATAGCAAGCACTGTGAGGTCTGTGAGATTTGATGGTTGTGGAACCAGCAGCCTGATGGCTCTTTTAACTTCATCCCACAAATGCTCAGTTGGATTGAGATCTGGTGATTGTGGGGGCCACCTAAGCAAGGTAAAGTCTCCCTCATGTTCCTGAAACCACTCCTGCACAATACAAGCACTGTGGCATGGCGCATTGCCTTGTTGGAAGAAGCCATCTCCATTGGGATATGCCATCAACATGATAGCATGAACTTAATCAGCAATGACACTTAGGTATATTGTGCTATTCAGACGTTGTTCCACACAAATTAAAGGGCCCAAATCATGCCAGGAAAACATGCCCCAAACCATAACACTGCCCCCACCAGCTTGAAGGGATGTACTCATGCATTTGTGGTGCATGCTTTCATGCTGTTTCCGCCAAATTCTCACTCTGCCATCTGCATGATACAACTGGAAACTTGATTCATTGGACCACATGACTTTTTCCAATGCTTGACTGTCCAATTCTTGTGTTCCTGTGCGAATTGGAGACGTTTTATCTTGGTAACTGCAGACAGCAAAGGTTCGAACAGGCCTTTGGGTTCCATATCCCATACAATGCAGTGTATGGCTAATTTGCCTACAAACATCAGGTTGTCATAATAATCTGGCCACTCAGTGTATATATATTATTGCCAGGAGCTGGTCCATCCTTGCTGTTCCAAGGGACCTGGCATATGTGGCATACTGTTCTTAATATGTCTGCTCACCTTCTTAGCGCTGTGTTTTAACCAAGGTCACCTCTCTGAGAAAGGTTGTTTCCCCAGGTAGGGATTTTCCCCTGAAGTTAGGGAGGGAATAAAACCTCTTAACTGCCAGGCGGGTAATTCATCACTTTAACTACGAACAATCATGCTTAAGCTACATAATCTTTACTCCCTAGAATGGAGATAAGAAACTCCCTAACCTTTGGAATAGAGATTGATAGGATTAGAATCAACTGGTATAAATACAGATGCAACAAGACAATAGGACACAGAACTTAGACAGAACTTAGAAGAACCTAGGGAGGCAGAACCGAGAGACAGACCCGAGAGACAGAACTTAGAAGACAGAACTTAGAAGACAGAGCCTACACAGAACCTAGAGACAGAAGAACTTCGCTGGAGAGAACATGGCAAAAGATCCTGGACAGAACCCGGCTACAGAACTTGCCTGAAGAACCCGGCTACAGAACCTGGCGACTGAACCTGGCTGGAGAACGTGGCTGGAGAACCTAGCAAGAGAACATGGACACAGAACTTGGCTGGAGATTGTGGCTAGAGATCCTGGCAAGAATGCTGATCAACTGAACGCTGTCTCCGTGTCATTCTTTCTTCGCCAACTCCGTCCACACCTTTGGGGACCCCTGGACCTGCTGGGGTTGGACCCCAGCATCTGGCGCCCGAACAGGGACCCTTAGGTAAACACCCCGCACTCGGGACGAATAGGACTCCACCGCAGGAAGAGGGTGGATAGTCTTCGCCGACTCCGTCCACACCTTTGGGAACCCCTGGAACAGGTTTCCTTAGATAAGCCCCCCCCTCCACCTGA
>NW_006290310.1:105820-120306 GCF_000327345.1 Myotis davidii
ACCGGACTACAGAAATTGGCAAGAGAACCCGGCTACAGAACCTGGCGACCGAACCTGGCTGGAGAACCTAACCCGAACCTGGCTGGAGAACCTAGCGAGAGAACATGGCCACAGAACCTGGCTGGAGATCCTAACCAGAACTTCGCTGGAGATCCTGACTAGAACTTGGCTAGAGATCCTGCCTAGGCTACTGATCAACTGAACGCTGTCTCCGTGTCATTCCTTCTTCGCTGACTCCGTCCACACCTTTGGGGACCCCTGGACCTGCTGGGGTTGGACCCCGGCATATTATATATATAGGAAATAAAATCTTCCTATATGTATATATACCATGTTCAAAGGCTGTTAAATTGCATAGTTTACCCATATCTTCAGAAAAAAAAATCACTTCTACTGTCGTGATAAACAACCTGCCTCCCTATTTATAATTGTCTGGCCCTCTAGCAACTTCAGTGCGAAATTATAGCTACTTTGCCTACAAACGTCAGGTGGTCATAATAATCTGGCCACTCAGTGTATATAACTAGAGGCCTGAAGCGTGAAATTTGTGCAAGAGGCTCGGCCCTCGCACATGTGTGTGTGTGTGTGTGTGTGTGTGTGTGTATTTAAAGAAAACTTGAAAAAAAATAAATTCAGGATTTTGTAATCTACAAGTATTCAGGTATTTGCTTTTGAAATAAAGACCTATAATATAAAGGACCAAATTATAGCTGTCTTCCAAATCCCACCACATAATGTAGAAATAGGGAAAAACTGATAGTCATGAAGACTTCTTTTTAGAGAAGGGAAACATAGCAGCCACTGTTTTATGACAAGTCCAAAATCTCACTGAATAGCTATGGGACTCAAGGACCCTGCTATAATACTATCTAAAGCACTCTATACCCTTAATTTTTAGGTGACATCTAAGTAATTAACATTCCTCTGATTAGCAATACATTCACATTTTAAGAGATATTTCAAATAAAATACAAGACATTCATTAACAAATTCAAATCCATCTTCTAGATTCTCCATATGAGGCAAATTCTGATTAATATTTCAGTATCCTGTTATTTCAAAATACGTAGATATTTAATAAATTTTACTATTTAATCCAGCAAACTCCAAAGTTTTAAGTTACCAAACACTTTGGAAAACTATGTTTAGGCATATATAATTACCCCTAAAAAGCTTTATCATATACTCCTCAGTTTAGTTATATTGATTTTGCCTTAACAACTTTGAGATTTTAAAGCCAATCATTATCACCCAAGGCATTTTCTTGGCAAATTTTTTAACAGGGATAATTCACTGTCTTTCAGTGGCTTTAATGTTAAAGTACTATTTTTTTTTTTTTTTTACAAAAATGGGAGTGACCCCAACATTGCTATTTATGCAGCCTGCTGGAGGGCACTTCTACAAGTCTGATCCTTCTAGGAAAAAGACAGGGATTTTAGAAGATTTTATTTCCTATATTTTTCTTTCTGAGTAGAATAAATCAGAGTTCTTTTCATGGATCTTTCAGATGTCTTATAGTGCTGGGGACTTACAGCCAGAATGCGGCCCAGAGGGTTCCCAGGTGGGGTCATTAGTGAATACCCACAAACAGCCTGCTGTTCACAGACCTCATATTACATTCTCCATAGCAAATATTGACTGGCGTCTAAAGTTGTTTTAGCCCAAATCTGCCAGTCCCAAGGTGTCATATGGTAATTTTCAGACAAAGCATTAAGGAGTCTGTTTGTAAACGGACTGTTAGGCCCATTTTCTCTAGTGGATGAGCCTTCCCACACCCGAGGTGGAGGATCAGGGGCCTTAGGTATTACAGGCTCTGCTTCAAGAGGAGGGGGCGGTGGTAAATCCTCCGGCATTCTTTAGGCTTTTGATCCTCAATATGAAGTGGACATAGTGCAGGTTGAACAAGAGCCCACACAGTTAAAGATGACAAAGGCACTTGTTTTCCCCCCTGAGCCTGATTTCTCTTTAAATTCCTACCTACTTGTTCCCAGAGATCAACATCTAATGTCCCAGCATCAGGGAACCAAGGATTATAAATTATAGGCACCATTTGCTTTTCATAACTTTTTAAGTAACAAAGAGATCTGTTACTTGGTGGGCAGTTGCTGTCCTATTGTGAAACCTTAGATGAAAAACAATTCCCTCGAACTTGGAAATCCCAAGCCGGCTCCAATGACTTATTGCGCAGTTACTTTTGTTTACTTCCTCTTCGTTTATGAGGGTTCCACTGCGTCTCCTTGTATTCCTTGGTCCTCACAAGGGGAACCACCTTGCCAGGGCTGACCAGCAGCCCCTGAGCGATGAATCAATGGGTTACTCCAACAGTTTCACTGTGAAAGAGAAGCTAAGGTACGGCCTACCAGTGGTCAGCAAACTGTGGCTCGGCAGCCACATGCGGCTCTTTGGCCCCTTGAGTGTGGCTCTTCCACAAAATACCATGTGCGGGCATGCACGGACAGTGTGATTGAAACTTCGTGGACCATGTGCAGAAGTCAGTATTTTGTGGAAGAGCCACATTCAAGGGGCCAAAGAGCCACATATGTCTCATGAGCTGCAGTTTTCCAAGCTGCAGTTTGCCAACCACTGCCCTAGACTATTTGCCCACCATTGTTTGCCGACCACGGGCCTAGCCGAAGTGACCAGGCAGCCTCGATTGCCTGCCTCCTTAGGCTTTTATTGGAATTTTTATCTTTAGATATAATCAGTAGGGTGAGTAATCTTGGAAGAACACATGTGTTTACATTGTCCTCTAGGCAAGGGCATCCAGGGATTAAGCATAAGGATTCCAGTAAACACCCGGGGGTCTGCACATGCACAGACTTGTTTTGAAAAGTCAAGGGATAATTAGGGGTGCCACCTTTGACACTTCCCTAAATCTCCCCTAAGTCAGTATTCCAATAAACAGAGCAGGGGGCCTTCCACACACTCCCTTTTTCTCAGAATGTCCTCCTTACAAACTTTCCAACCAAGTCTCATGCTTCCCCACAAACAGCTATTGTCAGGTCTCCCCATCCTGGCTTTAGGTAACACACCTTCTTTAGGCTTCTTAGTAGTGGCTACCAATACCACTACAATTCAGTATGCTGCTTTTTGGAAGTTTCTTTAATTATCCTGCATGGTTTTACTGGAAAAGTTTTTTTTAATAACATTTCCCTTTTGGGAATTGAGCCGCTTTCTCAATTCCCTTCTTAATGTAGAAATTTGGGTGCCAGAAGTCTTTTATCTTAATCTCATTCTCTTTTATTCCAGACTGAAGTGCTTTTCCAATAAAGTTCTCTCGGTAACTTAAAAATTCAAAGCATTTTATTTTAGTTAGTGCAGAAGGCACATGATAACTCTTTTATAGACATGCCTCCCTATATATACTTAATTATGGGTATTTTGGTACATTCGGCTGTGATGAAACCATGCCTTTAATCTTTCTAGGAATAGTTTTCACCAGACAAGGAACTCTATTAGGATAACCATAGAGGTCTTACTAAAGACAGGGTGGGCTGTGATTGGTTTGGTCTACGGCCACTTGGTATATCTTAGTGCGCTTTATATTTCTCTGGGCTATTTTTGATTTTAGAATATTCTCCTATATAAAAATATTGGTGTTCTGAATTGAATTGTGTCCTCCAAAAAGACACATTGAAGTTTTAGCCTCCAGTACTTCAGATTTTGATCTTGTTTGGAAATGGGTCTTTCAGAGGTAATTAAGTTAAAAAGAGTTAGTCATTAAGGTGGATTCATGAAAAGGAGACATTTTGCACAGAGAGAATACCCTGTGAAGGTTGGAGTTATGTTGTCACAAATCAATAATAGTTTGGGTTTACCAGAAGCTGGAAAAAGCAAGGCTTCAGAGGGAGCATGACCACTAACAGTTTGATTTTAGACTTCTAGCCTCTGTTGTAAGTCATTTAGTTTGTGGTACTTTGTTATAGCAGCCCTTAAAAACAACTATAATCTGAGATAAAGGAGAATTTTACTTCCTAACCCCCAGGTCTGAGTTCTTTATATTTTCTCTAAATTCTGTTTTGTCTTTTCTAGGCTCATCTTTTTCTTTTATTTTGTTTTCTTAGTACCTAATCAAATGCAGGGTTTTATTTTGTTTTTTAAAGAAAAACAAAAGGACATTCATACAATAATGTGATAAATAGCATTCAAAATCCTTAGTCCTAACATTACTGGGGCCCTCAAAACTAAATGGAAAAAAATTCATAATCCCTTAAAAATCCTCCTTTTTTTGTTATTTTAAGTGTAACTTTACCACTACAAACTATGGCCAAGACCAAACTACTTAAACCTTCTAACACTGCTTGTTAATTTTCAGATGCTATTAGACTACTAATTAAGGATATCAGTTCTAGAAAAAATTTCAACCACTTACTAATATGTGGTCATCTGCTTATTAGTTTTCTGTGTTTCAGTCTCCTCATCTATAAAGCAAAGATAATCTTCCTCAGGACTATTTATATAAACTTTGACCACATTAGTTTTTCAGTACCTGTGAATTTTTATAATTGATACTAGAGGCCCAGTGCATAAAATTTGTGCACTGGGGGTTTGTCCCTCAGCCCAGCCTGCACCCTCTCCAATCTGGGACCCCTCGGGGGATGTCTGACTGTGGGATCAGGCCTAAACCGGCAGTCAGACATCCCTCTCACAATCCTGGACTGCTGGCTCCCAACCATTCGTCTGCCTGCCTGCTTGCCTGCCTGCCCCTAACCGCTTCTGCCTGCCAGCCTGATCTATGCCTAACTGCTCCCCTGCCAGCCCAATTGCCCCCAACTGCCCTTTCCTGCTGGCCTGGTCCTCCCCTACTGCCCTCCACTGCAGGCCTGATTGCCCACAACTGCCCTCCCCTTCCAGCCATCTTGTGGCTGTGGGCACCATCTTTGAGGGTGTGGCACATATATATATATATATATATATATATATATATATGTCATAGCCAATATTAAAATAGGAACAGAAAACCCTAACCATGAAGTTACTTAAAAATTGTACCTAAATCAATCTAACTTTCCTCCCTTCATTCCCATAGAGGAAGTTTCACTCTGGTTTCCTTTTTATTTAAACCCCTTGAATTTAAACACATTTCTCCTTAATTTTTAAGACCCCTTTTTCTAATTCCTAGAAATAATTTTCTCTACTTATTATTTTCATTTCCTTCTTTCTCTTTTCTACTCAGCCCACTTCAGTCTGGCTTGTTCCCAAACTTCCCCTCCCAAAGATGCATTCCACTGCAATATATCATCTCAGAATAATTTCTGAATCCAACTCATTTCTTTCTCCCCACCTTTGTTTTCTTCATTACAGTTTTGCACTGTTTTACATTTTACTTTTAAAACTATCTAGGGCAGTGGTTCTCAACCTTCCTAATGCCACAACCCTTTAATACAGTTCCTCATGTTGTGATGACCCCCAATTTCATTGTTATAAATTGAACATAATTAAAGTATAATGATTAATCACAAAAACAATATATAATTATATATGTGTTTTCCAATGGTCTTAGGCGACCCCTGTGAAAGGGTCATTTGACCCTCAAAGAGGTCGCAACCCACACGTTGAGAACCGCTGCTCCAGGGGTAAAAGAACATCACCAGTTAGGGGTTAAGGGCTGAGATAAGTCAGCTAAAAGGAACATGATCCACGTTATACAATAAGGCAATGCAGAGGTCCTTGTTGGCAGATTTCCCAGAAAAACACACAAAAAAACATGTGTTCACAGGACAGTCAACATTTTGACTTATTTCATTAAGAAGGCACTTTGATAGAATTATAACAGTATCTCCTTACCAATATATTCTCAAGTCCAATACTAATGCACAATACAAAAGTGGTATCCTTAATACATATTCCCTTCAGTGACGGACCTTCCTCCTTCAAATATTTAGTATTTACTGAATATAAAAAGAGTAGAGCTTTGAAACTAATATAATTAATTTCTCAATTCTCTTTTTGTATTTTAGGGCTCACAATATTATTCTTCTCTTATTATAAGTTCTGTTGTACCTTAACTGTAGGCTTTATTTGTTTATCAGAATAGAATTTTCCCTTTGCTACTCCATTAGCTTCTGTTTTTATTGTCCCCTTTTTCACTGCAGCTGATCAATACAATGTTAGATTATACACTCTAGCAACTTATGTTATTGTTTTCAGAACTTGCCACTAAAAGGATGTATGAGGGTACTAGATTAGCCAAACAACATTTTTCTCCTGCTCCTCATCATCGAAAAGCATTTTGCTCATTACCATCATGGTCTTTTGTTCTGTGGAAGACAAGACACCATAATAGAGAGTCAAACATTTATGTCCACACAGAGAACTTGTCTTCATTGATTAAACTCAAATCACTCCAGAATTTAAAGAAAAAGTGGTCTTCTTTAAATTTGGACATAAAAAATAAATTATTTTTCTGTGCTTCATGTCACAAAATATAGTCCTTATTTCTATATAGTTTTAGCTCATATAAAGCAAATTGACAAGTAAAAATATTCTGTTTTAGAGCCAAAATAAATGGTGCTAGTTACATCTACCAAGCTAAAGTTAACTAGTTTAATATTCAGTAAGCAAAATATTATTTCAGTGATCACTATGATATGTCAATGATAAATTCTTTCATTTTCTCTTATAAATGCTACCTTTCATTCTGTAAGTTTAAACTTTGAATATATGGCATTTTATGATTAAAACATTAAAAATAACAAACACTACAAAGGTTCTATTCATTCTTCAAACTAATTCTGCATCAAGAAAGAGGAGAAATTTATTCCAAAAAGAACTCTCAACTTTATAAAATTGCACAACTTATGTCTCATTGTTTTCTGGCATGTTTTTAAATTTAATGCACACTGGACATATTCTTATTCTGTTACTATATTGAGACACCTCTCAAATTGCATGTATGTAAGAGCATGTATCTTTTTTTAAAATGAAAACCACTGCTAATTGAGACAAGGGTGACTCAAAGGTGAAACTGAAGGTTTTTCTTCCTTAAGTTCTGGCTTTTACTCATTCAAGACAAACAATAAACCTACCAAAAGTATTAGAATTGTGTGAAATAAAAAATCTCTAAAATTTTATCTTGAAGTTTATGGTTATGTCTATTATTTATTTAATTTGTAAGGCAACAATTTATATTTATCTTTTTTTTCATATTCCTCCATTTATTAATATGCCTATGACACTGAGTACCTCCTTTTTCATCCCTATCTCTATACAGAGGGGCGTTCCCTTCATTATGTCCTGGTTGTTTCAGCTTCTTGATCTTGAGTAGTCATCTTTGTCTCTTTTCATTCTAATTTTCCTAAAATACATTCCATAGTATCCTTCGTTAAAAAAAATGGAAACAAAATTAACTTTTTTGTATGTGCTTACATGTCTAAAAATGTTTTCTTCTGCCCTAATAGTTTACAGTTTGGCTAAGCACAAACTTTCTTGAGTGAATGTATTTCCATCATCCTTTTGAAACCAACGCTGTTGTTTTATATTCAGCATTACCAATAGGAAATCCGGTGAAAGTGAAATTACAGTCCTTGTAAGTGAATTGCTTTTTTCTTTCTTTTTTCTCCTCTCACTTTTTTTTTATATAAGCAATTAGGATCCATTTGTCTTTGGAATTCTTATATTTCCCAAAGGAAATTATAGCTATAGTCTGTTTAATTTCTTCTGTTTGCCATTTTGATAGGAAATTTAAAATTTTGTATCTTACTTAAGCTAGGGAAAATTTTTCTTAAAATTTCTCCAGTGATTATTTTTGCTCTCTCCATTCACTCAGATTTATACAGAAACAAATGCACATGTATGTTACTACATCTGGAATTTCACATCAGTAATAGTATTTATTTTATAGTTTTCATTTTGTTATTTTTGTACTAAATTTTGGGAATATTCACAGATTTGATCATCATACAAAAACAAACAAACAAGCAACAACAACAAAAAAACCCTACTCATTTAGTCCATTGTGTTGATTAACCATCTATTGATAATATTATTTTTATAATAAATACTTTTTCTTCTAACCATATCAGCTATGGTAGATTAATTGTTGTAACAAATGAGCACTATATTTCACTGCTTAAGAAAAACCCACACGTTTTATTTATTTTCCTGTAATTGTGCACTGCAAATCAGTTGAGGTTTCCCTTTTTCACAAAGACATTGGCTCTTTCCATTCTGCAGTCCAGCCATTCTTTAGAGTCCTGCAGATTCCACTGGACCTCTGCATCTGTTTGTCAACGAAAGAGCATGCGGAGAATCGCAGAATGGGTTTTAAGGGCCCACTAGAAATGTTGGAATCACGGGAGCAGAAATTAAGTTCCTGTTTAGGAAATCCCCTGTGCTACACAAAGAAATTTGGATTTTGAAGACAATGAGCTTTTGAAGTGTGTTAAGGTTTTAGTCAGTAACATCAGTTGTGTGATTTACAGTAGAAACAATACTCTGGCTTCTCTGTAAATTATACATCTCAATTGAGCAAAGTCACCGCAAAGAAAATATTGTCAAAAACTGGGTAATAAATCATGGTGCTTGGGACCATAAACCTGAACATGAGTAAGAAGAAAAGGGAGATGACTGAAAAAATGGTATTAAAGAAACAACAAGGCCTGGTAATGACTGGGGCTTAGTGATTAGAAGTCAAATAATACAGGCAAGTGTCTAATGCTCATAATGGGGTGAAAATAAGGTATGTGATTTTGCAAGAGAAGTACATTAGAAGAAGGATTTGAGTGTTTGAGGGCGTAAATGGAGGTGCTCAGAAAGTCTTTGGATTTGTAGTTTTATAGTTCAAGAGAAACATAAGGACAGAAACAGAGACTTAGAAGGTATCACTTTATTGACCCAAATTATGACAAAGGAATAAATATATTTCTTTATAACATTTAAAATTATACTTACTAAATACTTTTTTTTCCATAAAATAATATGCGAGATTATAAGAATAATGTTTAAGTGGGAGATGTTAAACATGTTGAAATACTGATGAAAAGCTAGTAAAAAATGTTTTTAAAGTAGATAAACCAGCAGTTATTGGGGTGAAGACAGTTAGAACTCAAATAAACTGGTTGTTATTTGAGTCAGAATAGATAGAACTCAAGGCAAAAGTAAAGGGGTTTGTCTTGGCAATAAAAAGGGAGGCTGCTTCCCTTTTTGATGAGAGAGAGGAGAAGTAAGGTTTGCATAATGACCAAGAAGGTTTTGAGAATTAATGAAGTTCTCCTGGTTGGCGTTTCTCTGTAAAGTTAAATGGAGAGTAGAGGGAAAGGTGTTTGACAAGTGTGATATTTTAAAAGAAATACTGGGAGGAGGGTCGGGTGGGAACTGGGTGGAGGGGAATTATGGGGGAAAAAAAGAGGAACAAATGTAATAATCTGAACAATAAAGATTTAATTAAAAAAAAGAAATACTGTGAGATGGAAGAGAAGAATTCATTAGAGAAGATATACAAGGGATTCAGTATTCATTTATGAATAATGCAAAACAGCATTATAAAAACCAGGCTGTGGCATAAAAGGGGAGTAGATCCACTCATATCAGCAAATAAAATTAAAAAAAAACAACATAATTATGTGTGGGAAACTTTAGGAAGAACATGGTTTCAATATAGACTATACAGGGAGCTGTAGAATGTGCAACTTATTTAGGAATAGTCAGGTCAGCATATTCCCCAAGTGGCTCATAGATCTAGTTTCGGGATTGGAAGGAGAAAGAAGCTGCTTTGTTATTTGGGTAATAGACCATCTAAATATTAAATGTTCTGATGAAGGCTTTTCATTTTATTCTGTCAGTGCTGATGTTCCAAGAAAACAACAGATTAGTCTTATTAGATTTTAAGAGAAGGAAAAAGGAAGCACATATTTGAAGGTACATTCCAAATGATTTCGGTACTTTCTCTTGTTTCAAAATAAAGATATTTCTTCCTTGAATTTACTCATGCATCCTCATAAAAATTATTAATAATTCTAATGGAACTGTGACTACCAGAGAAACAAAGAAAAACAACAACAAAAAACTGCCACCAATGTCTTTCAGAAGCGTGGAATAATTTCCACTAACTATATCCTAATTGTACTGGGTTAAGTAAAGAAAGTGTTGGCATTTCACACATTTCTGTCTGTCCTGAGCAGAGCAAATCTACAGTGAGATTTTTTTCTTTTGCCTTCATATAGTGCTATATGAAGAAACACAGACCTAAACAAGCTTTTTTTATTTAGAGGATATGGTCTCTTTGAGGTAACGGGATTTCCAATACCCTCTTTTCCTTCTCCTAACAGTATTCTCTTTATAAATACTGTAAACAATAAACTCTGGTAAAGAACCAAACTGGAAATATGAAGGAGCATGTAAAAGCATTTGTACATTTTATATTTAAAAATATAGAATCTACAACTTAAAGGCTGTAACAAAATTTAAAAAAATAAAAAATAAATTGCAACAGTAAATATTAGGAATATGGGATTTTTGTGTTCTTTATTCATGTAATAGGTATAGAACAAGTTCTACCTGAGTCCATAAAAGGTGAATTAGATTAAGTCCTCTGGGAATTGGAATGAGGCTGAGTTATTCAGCTGTAGGTAATCAAGTCCTGAATGAAAAGTTAACTGAAGTAAGGCCAATATACACAATGTGTCTCCTAGGAAATATCAGGCTTAAATAGCTCTTCTCATATGATACTAAATAAAATGGGAGTTGTATCATTGTATGGTTCCCCTGAAAATACACCCTAAAAGCAGATAAGGGGAATATAATTTCATAATTCAGGACTAAAGCATAACTTTGAAATGTTTTTAACAGATACTTGAATATGTTTTTAGAAAACAGATTATCTTCAATGCATTGCTTCTAAGGGAAATCTGTTAGGAAAAATAAGACACATGAAAAACATACCAAATCTAAACCAAAAAGAAGCAGGGATACATAAAAAACTGGATGCTATAAGAATGAATTTCAAGAGTATTGAAATCTATTTTGGAGTAAGAAAAACGTTACATGAAATGCAGAGGGAATTTTTTAAAGAGAGAAGCAAAAAAGATGAAAGGGGAACTATAAGAGAAAACTTCCTTAAGAAAATTTTTATTTTATATATGTAAATCTATGGTTGATTCTGATATTTTCTGAAATTGAAAAACCCTACTTTTAGAAAATATTCAGACAATGAAAGACTATAGATCTCAGTTCGTAATCCAAAAATAGGTAGTTGTTCACATACTTAATTTTCCTCAACTGAATTTACTGGTTTTCAGAAAATGAATTAATATGTTTTTATATTGTACTTTATCACCGTCAAAAGTTGTACAAATTAAAAAATAACTAACTGAGCTAGGCTGACATGGCTCAGTGGTTAAGCATCAACCTACAAATGAGGAGGTCAGGGTTTGATTCTTGGTCTGGGCACATGCCCCAGTTACCAGGATCGATCCATAGTCCAAAATGTGCAGGAGGCAGCCAATCAATGATTATCTCTCATCATTGATGTTTCCCTCTCTCTCACTCTCCCTTCCTCTCGGAAATCAATCAATATATATTTGAAAAAATAATAATGAGTTGAGTGATCCCCAATTAAGGACAACAGAGAAGGGAAGGGGAGCCTGCATAGCATCAGTGGTGGGAATCAGTGGGGACTCAATTCACCCGGGGGTCTCAAACTGCACGAGGGATTTTGTTTTTTCAACACCAGCCCAGAAAGTTTGTTCTGTTCTGATCTATGTAAGGGGGACATGTGGCAATAATCAGGGCCTGTGGAGGGGTCTGATTGGTACACCCAGCAGTGAATCTGAGGAGTCCTTTATTCTCTGGGAGAACTTTGGGCATAGAGCCAGAAAGGGGATGAACAATTCAGCTTGGGAAAAAGGATGAATCTTGCCCAACTCTAGTGCATGGGTTGCAATCCTCCCGCACCTGCAGAAGCACTAGGTCTTCCAAGTCCTGCTGTTACTAGAGGCAAAGGGGAATGGCTCTGGGTTGGAAATCTGCATTCATGTCACTAGGTCTGATGAGAAAGGACTTGGACATTTGGCCTGGTCAGCACCTGGGCAGAGACATTAGCAGGAGTCAGATGCATTGAAAACTTGGAGTGCCAAGTGAGGTTGATCTTATTTTATTTTATATTAGATGCCCGGTGCACAAAATTCGTGCACTAGGTGGGGTCCCTCAGCCAGGCCTGCACGCTCTCACAGTCTGGGAGCCCTTGGGGAATGCCCAACTGACAGCTTAGGCAGCGAGCGGGCCTAAGCCGGCAGTCAGACATCCTTAGCACTGCCATGGAGGTGGGAGCGGCTTCTACCCCCCCTGCTGTGCTCCCCAGCCATGAGCCTGGCTCAGGTGGTGCTTCCCCTGTGGGTGTGCACTGACCAACAGGGGGCAGCTCCTGTGTTGAGTGTCTGCCCCCTGGTGGTCAGTGCACATCTTAGCGACTGGTCATTCTGCTATTTGGTCGATTTGCATATTAGCTTTTTATTATATAAGATGTTTTATCCCTTCCAGCTTGTGGGGTGATGAAGGTACCAAGGAGCCAGGCAAAGCTGAGGTATTGTGGCTATGTGTCCCAGGTGAGCTTGGGACAGACTGACATGTCCTGAGGCCTTTTGCTGAATTATGGGGAGCCAGAGCCAAGCTCCCCAGGGAGTTGAGCCAACAGAGCCTTGAGGTGGAGAGGAAGTACCCACATCCCCTCTAATAAACTATGGGCACTATCCACAAGAGGAGTCCATTTAAACCACCCTACCAGATCCCAGAAACTCCCACAGAACTGAGAGAGAACAGCTGTGAGCACAAACATTTAATGTGACCCAGGCTCTGGACTGCAGAGACCTGTCTATGAACTACTTGGGGCTCTTCCCTACCACACTTTTGTCAGGTTGCCAAAGGCCAGGCATCGAAAGTGATTGACATTAGCTTCTACCAGAGAAAATACTGCAAGGCCTGGGACCAGCACACCAAAAGGCCAGATCCAGTCATCATCAAAGCAAAATCCAGCAAGCTCCACAAATAGCAGATCCAAAAGATAATCACAGCAGGCACCAAAATCTGTGGAGGTGAACTCCACTTATTTTAATTAATTTATATTTTTAATTTTTCTTTATATTTTCTTTTGTATTTCTTTAGTTTTCTCTTTCTTTTTTTTCATATCTCTTAATACTCTTTCCTTT
Source organism: Myotis davidii (assembly GCF_000327345.1). Classification (NCBI taxonomy): domain Eukaryota; kingdom Metazoa; phylum Chordata; class Mammalia; order Chiroptera; family Vespertilionidae; genus Myotis; species Myotis davidii. The sequence goes on from NW_006290310.1 coordinate 118,963, forward strand.
TGTTCTTTTTTCTCTTTCTTTTATTTTATTTAATTTTTTATTTCCTCATCTTTTATTCATTAATATTACTTTAAAAATTATTGTTAGTATTTCATTTATTATTTTAAAATTCTTATTCTTTTTTCTTTTCCTTCTTTTCTTTTGTATCTTTTTTTTTCCTGCATCTTTTGTGTGTGTTTGTGTGTGTCTAATTGTTTTGGTCTCTTGTCTTTTAGTATACTTTTTAAAATTATTCTATGTGTTTTGTTGTTGGTGGTGGTGGTGGTTTGTTATTTTGACATGCTGTTTTTGGTTTGGTCTAGTTATGTCTTGTTTTGTTTGTGAGCACTGGTATAAGAGTTGGCAATATGTTGTTTTGGTTGAGTCTCACAATCATCCAGGCAGGAGGATGAGCCTGACCAAGAAAGGGACAGCAGTAATCAAGACCCAAATCAGGAGGAGGGATTGCAAACCCCACACATTCCCAAGGCATTATGTTCGGGAGATTAAAGAGACTACACCACTGGGTCCCACAAGATAACCATTACATAATGCCACACCACCAAGACTGGGAGTCATAGCAGTCCTATCCATTACACAGAAACAAAAAGAAAGAAACCGCAAAAATGGGAAAACAATGAAACAGGCCCCAAATGAAAGAGTAGGAGGAATTTTCAGGAAAAAAAAAAAGCTAATGAAATAGAGACAAGAACTTTATCAGAAACTGTAAAAAGTAATGGTTTTAAGAATGCTCAGCATGAGAAAAGATATATAAAGCATTAAAAACAACCGGTCAGAAATGAGGAATGATAGCTGAAATAAAGAAAACACTGGAAAGAATAAACAGTAGTTAGAGGACGTTGATGACTGAATCAGCGAATTAGAAGACCAGGTATAAAAATCGATAAGAGCAGCAAAAAATAAAAAAGTAATAATAATTAAGACTGCATGAGGATAGTTTAAGGGAACTTTGAGACAACATGAAATGTAATAAGATCCACAACATAGGCGTACCAGAGTTGGAAGACTGTGAGCAAGGTATAGAGAACCTGTTTTGAAAAATAATGACAGAAATTACCCTAACTTGAGGAAGGAAAATGTCAAAAAAGTTCAGGAAGCACAGAGAGTCCCAATCAAGGTGGACCCAAAGATACCTGCACCAAGGCACATCATAATTAAAATAGCAAAATGTTAAGAGAGAGAGAGAAAGAGAGAGAGAGAGAGGGAGGGATAGAGAGGTAGAAACATCCATGAGAGAGAAACATCGGCCAGCCACCTTCTGCATGCCTCTAAGTGGTTCATGGGTCGATGCTCCATCCACTGGGCCACACTGGCTGGGCTCAGGTAGGGAGCTCAGAGGTGCCT
>NW_006290310.1:120396-122818 GCF_000327345.1 Myotis davidii
AAAAATAAAAAAAAATATATTTAAAGAGAGAGAGAGAGAGAGAGAGATAGAGAGAGAGAGAGAGAGAGAATCTTTTTTTAATTGCACAGTTATGTGGATATTATTTTAATTAATTTATTTATTTTTAAATTTGATATTATTGTTTAAAGTATTACAAATAGTAGTACATATGTCTCTTTTTTTCCCCATTGACCTTCCCCTGGATTTCCCTACCCCCCAGCACATGCTCTCACCCCACCCCTAGTGTCTTGCGTCCTTTGGTTATGCTTATATGCATGCATGCAAGTCCTTTGGTTGATCTCTTACCACCCCCTCAACACTCCCCAGCCTTCCTGCTGTAATTTGACAGTCTGTTCAATGCTTCAAGAGAGAGAATCTTAAAGGCAGCAAGAGAGCAACAGTCAGTTATGTACAAGAGAGCTTCCATATGTCTGTGAGCTGATTTCTCAACAGAGCCACGACATGCCAGTAGGGAATGGCATGAAGTATTCAAAGTAATGAAAAGAAAGATCTAAAATCAAGACTACTCTATCTAGCAAGGCTATCAGTCAAAATCTAAGGTTAAAGAGCAGACCAAAATAAGGCTGAAGGAGTTTATTATCACCAAACCAGCATTGCAAGAAATGTTAAAGGGACTGCTGTAAGAAGACAGAGAGAAATGTAGGCATAAAGACTAAAAATGGTAATAAAAAGTACCTATCAATAATAATCTTAAATATAAATGGGTCAAATGCTCCAGTTAAAGGCATAGAGTAGCTTAAATGGATAAGAAAACATGACCCATATATATGCTGTCTACAAAAGACCCACCACAAAAGACTCACACAGATGAAAGCGAAGGGATGAAAAGTAATTTTCCAAGCAAATGAAAGTTAAAAAAAAAAGCATGGGTTACAATTCTTATATCAGACAAAATTATTTTAAAACAAAGGCCATAGAAAGAGACAAAGACGGTCACTTCATAATTCTAAAGGGATAGATACAACAACAGTATATATGCACCCACAATAGGAGCACCTAAATACGTAAGAAAAACTCTTGGGGGACATTACAGGAGAGATTGTCTTCAATACAGTCATAGTGGACACTTTAACATCACACTATGTTCACCAGAAAGATTTTTCAGATAAAAAAAATCAACAAGGAAACTTTGACCTCCAATAACACCCTAGATCAGGTGGATTTAATTGATATTTACAGAAGATTTCATCCCAAAGTAGCAGAATATAAATTCGTCTTAAGTGCACATGAGATAGATCACATGTTAAGACACAAAATAAGTCTTAAGGATTTCAAGAAGATTTAAAGTATATCAAGCATCTATCTTCTCAGACCACAATGGCATGAAATTAAAAATCAACTACAGTAAAAACATTCAAAAACATTCAAGCACATGGATGTTAAATACCATATAATTAAATAATGAGTGGGCTACCAGTGAATAAATAATATCAAGGAACAAATAAAAAATTTCCTTAAAAAATGAAAATGAACACACAAAAACCCTAAATCTATGGGACACTGTGAAAGCAGTCCTGAGAGAGAAGTTCACAGCATTACAGGCCTATCTCAAGAAACAAGAAAAATCTCAAATAAATAAGCTAACTCCACAACTAAAAGAATTAGAAAAAGGACAAGAAAAGCCCAGAGTAAGTAGGAGGGAGAAAATAATAAAGATCAGAGCAGAAATAAATGACATAGAAACTCTAAAAACAATAAAAAAGATTAATAAAGTCAACAGTGGGTTCTTGAAAAGATAAATAAGATAAATGAGTCTTTAGCAAGACTCATGAAGAAACAAAGAGGACCCAAATAAATATAATCAGAAATAAAAGAGGTGAAGTAGGAATTGACATCAAAGAAACAAAATATTCTAAGAAAATATTTTGAACAACTAAATGCCAACAAATTAGACAACCTGGATAAAATAGATAAATTCCTACAAGTGTACAACCTTCCATCCCTCAATCAGAAAGAATCAGAAAGCCTAAATAGATTAATAACAGCTAATTAAGTTGAAGCAGTAACAATAATAAAAAAAAAAACCTCCCAGCAAACAAAAATCCTTCACCAGATGGCTTCACAGGTGAGTTTTTCCAAACATTTAAAGAACTAACACCTATCCTCTTCAAACTATTCCAAAAAATTCAAGAGGAGGGAACACTAACAAGCTTTTTTATGAGGCAACATAAAACAAAACCAGATAAAGCCACCACTAAGGAAAAGAATTATAGGACAATATCCCTGGTGAACATGGATACTAAAATCCTCAACAAAATATTAGCAAATTGTATCAAGTAATATATTTAAAAAATCATACACCATGACCAAGTGGTATTTATTTTGGGGCTGAAAGTCAGGTACAATATTCACAAATACCGTATTTGCCGGCGTATAAGACGATTTTTTGGCCCTGAAAAAT
>NW_006290310.1:123195-132313 GCF_000327345.1 Myotis davidii
ATCTTTCTTCTATCATTGACAGTCCCTCTAGGTTGTGGGCTGCTTGCCTGTGTTCCTGAGAAGCATCTACGGTACCAGTCTATAGAGTGTGTTTTCTTTAGTGAATTACCGGTATGTTTACCGGTAATAAACTTGCACTGTTTTATGTATATGTTTGATTACATACAGCCTTGTGACAGTTTTCCTGCATGTCATAAGCATTTGAATATAAATTAAAATGTTAAAATCAAATCTGATATTGTTTTACCTTTTATTTGGTGTGTGGAAGGTGTGCGGAAGAGGGGGTAGTCTTATACGGCGAGTATATAACAAACTCTGTATTTTGAGTGGAAATGTTAGGGGGTCGTCTTATACGCCCAGTCGTCTTATACGCCGGCAAATACGGTAAATAAATCTGATGAATCAAATAAATGAAGGATAAAAATCACATGATCATATCAATAGATGCAGAAAAAAATTCCACAAAATCCAGAACTGATTTATGGTAAAAAAGCTCAGAAAAGTGGAAATAGAGGGATCATACCTCAACATAATAGATGCCATATATGACAAACCTATAGACAACAACATAATCAATGGGCAAAAACTAAAATCATTTCCCTTAATATGAGGAACAAGACAGGGATGTCCACTTTGACCACTCTTATTCAACACAGTATAAGGATGTCCTAGCCACAGTGACCAGACAAGAAGAAAAAGTAAAAGACATACAAATTGGAAACTAGGAAATAAAATGTCATTATTCGCAGATGACATAGCATTGTACATAAAAAAAAAAACCCTAAAAACTTCACCAAAAAACTACTAGATATGATAAATGAGTTCAGCAAAGTAGGAGAATATGAAATTAACATCCAGACACAAATGGCATTTTTATAAACCAATAAAAAACTCTCAGAAAGAGAAACTTAAAAAAAATCTAATTTATTATTAAAACAACAAAAAGTGAGATACCCAGGTATACACTTTACTAAGGAGGGAAAAGTCCAGTACTTGGAAAACTATAGGCCACTGAAGAAAGAAACAGAGGAAGATACAAATAAGTGGAAGCATATATTGTATTCATGGATAGGAAGAACTAACATCACTAAAATGCAACAAACATCACTACCTAAAGCAAGCTATAGATTCAACACAATTCCTGTTAAAGTACCAATGGCATATGTCATAGATCTAGAACAAATATTTCAGATATTTATATGGAACCTAAAATATCCCCTAATAGCCCAAGGAATCTTAAAGAGGAACAAAGTGAGAGGGATCACACTACTAGATATCAAACTATACTACAAAGCCAATGTAATCAAAACAACCTGTTATTGGTACAAGAATAAGCAAATAAATCAATGGAACAGAACAGAGACCCAGAAATCGATCTACACCATTATGGTCAATTACTGTTTGACAAAGGAGGCCAGAGCATGCAATGAAATAAAGACAGTCTCTTCAATAAATGATGATGGGAAATTGGCTAGGTATGTGCAGAAAAATGAAACTAGACCACCAACTTACACAATACGCAATAATAAACTCAAAATGGATAAAATACTTAAATAAAATCACAAAACCATTAAAATCCTGGAAGAAAACATAGGCAGTAAAAGCTCACACATTGCACATAGCTGTATTTTCACCCATACATCTCTAAGGGGAAGAGAAACAAAGGAAACAATAAGCTAATTGGACTACATCAAATTAATGAACTTCTGCACAGCAAAACAACCACCAACAAAATGAAAAGGGACCCAACTGTATAGAAGACAGTATGAAGTTTCTTCAAAAAATTAAAAATAGAACTGCCACTTGAGTCACTCTTATAGGAATATGTCCTAACAAACCTGAAACACCAATCAGAAAGGCTACATGCATCCCTATGTTCATAGAAGCATTATTTACAATAGCTAAGTTCTGGGAAGAGCCCAAGTGCCCATCAGTAGATGAATGGATGAAAAGATGTGTCACATTTACACCGTGGAATACTAAGTGGCTATAAGGAAGAAGGGTCTCTTACCCTTTGTAATCTCATGGATGAACCTGGAGAGTATTCTGCTAAATGAAATGAGCCAGTCAGAGAAAGACAAGTGTCACATGATCTCACTTATATGTGGAATCTAATGGACCTAATAAACTGATGAACCAAATAGTTCCAGAGTCATGGGTGCATGGCACAGACTGACAGATCTCAGACGGGAGGGGTGTGGGGAAAATGGAAAGAGATTAGCCAAAGAACTATATGTTTGTATGCATATATGTATGTATGTATGTATAGACCATGGACACAGATAGTGAATGTCTTGGGTGGTGTGGGGATTGGGTGGAGAGGGGAAAAGGTAGAAGAAAGGGGAACATCTGTAATACTGTTAACAATAAAAAAATAAGGCATGATATGGTGTGGAAAATTTGACAGTGATACTTTGAATAAGTTATTTTTAGGATTGTTTCAGAGATAATGCACACCTGTTTCCAAAGTGAAGGTAGAAAATAATATATTCCTATATATTTATACATATTCATACACTTATATACATATGCATGGATATATACATATATTTATATCTATACTAGAGCCTGGTGCATAAAATTCGTGCACTGGAGAGGGGTGTCCCTCAGCCCAGCCTACACCCTCTCCAATCTGGGACCCCTTAATCCGGGACTGACTGGTGGGATAGGGCCTAAACCAGCAGTCTGACATCCCTCTCACAATCCGGGACTGCTGGCTCCCAAACACTTGCCTACCTGCCTGCATGATTGCCCCTAACTGCTTCTGTCTGTCAGCCTGATCACCCCTAACCACTCCCCTGCTGGCCTGATCAATGCCTCACTTCCCCCCTGCTGGCCTGGCCACCCCTAACTGCCCTCCCCTGCCAACCTGGTCACCCCCAACTGTCCTCCCCTGCAGGCCATCTTGTGGCTGTGGGCACTGCCATCTTTGAGGGCATGGCAGTCAATTAGCATGTTCCCTCCATATTGGCTGTGGGTGCCGCCATCTTTGCAACAGTCTGAGGGTCAATTAGCATATTCCCTCTTTATTAGATAGGATAGTTTGTGTGTGTGTGTGTTTGTGTTGTGTGTACAAAACCTGAAGGAAATGTAAACTTGTTATCCATAGACACTCTGTACTGGTTTGTTGTGCCTTAGTAATTACTAAACTATACTGTGGTTGTTTCTTTTTCTATAGTCCCAGAAGCTTAAAACATTGTAAAATGTTGGTGAAAACATTTCTTAATTCCCAAATTTTTCACCTATCTCCTTTCCTCCATGAACTGACTTTTGAGTAAGTCATACCTATTTTGTAACCACACACATTGCTAATTTATTTCTAATTTATTATATTTCTCAGAATTTTCAGTAAAGTTTCAAGTGTTAAGAAAAAAATATTTCAGCTAAAGCCTTCTTAGCATTTGCCATTTCTATTTTACGTATAAATTTTAAAAAGTTGGGGGTGGCTGGGAGAAGTCAATGGGGAAAGAAGGAGACATATGTAATGCTATTTGTATGTATAGTATGTATAGTAAACAATAAAGAGTTAAAAAAATAAAAGATAAAAAACTACCATATTATACTAACTACAATATCTTGAGTAAAAAATGTGGAAAACCTTTTTAAGTAAAATAAATACATAATGAGTGAATATGGTAATTGGAGGCAATTGGAAGCCATCCTCATTAAAACTTTTAAACATTCTGCAGGAATATCTTGAGTAAGAACACCACAATTAGGGCAAAGATTATGCAGTTTTTGGCACACTGTGTAAAAGGGGAAAAATTACTTCAAAAGCATATTAAAATACAAATCCCTCAGAGTCTATAGAGACCTACTGAATTAAAAATTCCAGGAGGTAGGCCTTAAAATTATATATACACAAAGTTTGGTTCTTAAGGTTATTGTATATTTTAAATAATATGAGAGATACTTTATAAACATAAGTTAAAATACAGAAAAAATCATTAACATTATACAAATTTAAAACAAGAGAGTTTTATTTCTTATTTATTGGGTTGGTTATTTTGAAAATAGTTAGTATGCCAAATATTATGTCCCAACTTTCTATCTTTCTATTCCAGGAATATTTAATAAGATAAAATAAAAATCATTATAAAGGTCAGGAGTTCATCCAGGAGTTAGATTGCTTGCTATGACGTGTGCTGATCACCAGGGGTGGCGTGGAACATGGCAGGAGACCAGCAACAGTGGAGCACTGAGGGAGTGAGGGAAGGAGGAGGCGGGGAGGCGGGGAGGTGGGGAACCTGACCCACCCTGATCACTGGCCAGGCCTAGGGGCCTTACCCATGCATGGATTTTGTGCACTGGGCCTCTAGTGTTACAGAAGAAAATATAATATGATTACATTTTAAACACATATAAATCTATAATTTTTTTAAAGTTGAATACCTAGGAGAAAAGAAACTATATGTTCATTGGTGGTTTCCTCTGAGCACTTTTATTTTTATTTTTTAATATTTATATAGATTTTAAGAGAGAGAGAGGGAGATTGAAACACTGATTTGTTTGATTGCCTCCTATATGCACCCTGACAGGGGATCAAACCTTGGCATGTGCCCTGACCTGGGATCTAACCAGTTACCTTTTGGTGCATGGGATAATGTTCAATCAATTGAGCCACATTGGCCAGGACTCAGTTTTATTTTTTATTTTGCTTAATTTAAAATAAGCACGTTCCCTATATTGTACATGTGAGTGTGTGTATTTATTGCCTACATAAATGAGAGAATATTGCTAATAAATAATTGCAGGCACTTAGTCCCTCCTTACAACTTTTGAAATGACTTACATATATTATTCAATTAGATCTTTATATAATGCTGAGTCTTAATGTTATTATTAAACAGGAAGCTCAGAAGATCAACCCAGGCAAGTAAAGTTTCATTCCCAAAATTTCACAGCTAGTGAGTATTACATACAATAAAAAAAAACATTCTGAATTATATAAAGGCAATAAATTAAAAAATATTTTCTATTTTAACTTACTGCTTGTATAAATTTTTGTTAGTTACAGAGTTTAGCAAAAGTAGGTTTACATTTGCTCATATAGAAAAAGACATGCAGGATGTGATTATTACAATAGTCTTATTAACTCAAAACAATTCCACAATGGCATAGTAAACCTACTTTTGCCCATGTTTTAAAGTGTCGGTGTTTTTCTTTTTTTAAATATATTTTATTGATTTTTTACAGAGAGGAAGGGAGAAGGATAGAGAGTTAGAAACATTGATGAGAGAGAAACATCGATCAGCTGCCTCCTGCACACCCCCCACTGGGGATGTGCCTGCAACCAAGGCACATGCCCTTGACCAGAATTGAACCCGGGACTCCCCAGTCCCCAGGCCGACGCTCTATCCAGTGAGCCAAACCAGCCAGGGCAAAGCGTCAGTATTTTAAAACATGTGAATGATATAGTGAAAATATAAAAATATATTCTTTATTGCAACTGTTTTCAGAGACATTCAAAATAATGTCTGTTTGATTTAATATTTATATATTTTCTCTTTCTATATCACATTACTTTATAAGAATCTACTAAAGGTAGGTAGCCACCTCCAGATGCTACCAAAATAATTCAAAATGCAAATTTGCTTTCAAAATCAAATGTAGAACATATCATGTGGATAGAAGAACCTTATTCCTCCCTTTTTTGTTTCTTCTTAAAAGTTTATTTCTTTTAAGTTAGTGTATGTTTGTGTATTTATATCTCCATTTTGAAAAAGTTAAAAAGGGTTGTTAAACAGATTTTAAGTGAGTTGTGAAAGGCTAAATATGCTTTATTTGGGGATATTTATACTGTGTTCTTGGCTGACATTCAGAGAGTCTCAGTGTACGGGAAGAATGAAGTGAACCATAATACGATTGCTTGGGATGCCAGGCCACTTCAAAAACAGAACTATGAGAGAGTGAAATTTCCAAAAACGTCAACAAGAAGAAACATTTGGCTGTTACAAAGAGTGCAATTCTAAAGTTAAATAGCTAACACTTACCTTGATTTTTTCCGCTGCCTGCTTAGCGGTATGGTTTTCATAGATAACTGCAACTAAAGGAGCAGACAAAGCTGAGAATTTAAGTAGCAGATTATGTTTTTTGGTCAGATTGTTTTAGACTACAAAAAAATTGTAAGACAATTTAAGAGAATATGATAAATTCTAAAAGCCTTTCTTTGCTAGTTCATTTATTTAGTTTAACCCAGCACTGTGCTGGGGACAAAATAAATAAATAAATAAATAAATAAATAAATAAAAAATGATGCGCTGCAGTGGTTCTCAACCTTCCTAATGCTTTTAGGGGATCGCAGCTGAGAGAGAGAGAGAGAGAGAGAGAGAGAGAGAGAGAGGAAACTTTTTGTTTAGTTTTTCCCAATCACAAACAACAGTAAAAATACATAAAAGAGCAGGTCAGAAACAGGTGTTTGTAGGTTTGTTCTGTGTGAATCGCTCTCTTTCTTGGAGCAATTATGGATAAATGTGAATTGAGTACTCCAATGATACAGTGCAGGGCCTAGTTCTCTGTGTGTAGACATGCAACATACATCTGTGGTCTTCTTAGGAAGTAAGAGGATCCGTCCCTGAGGACTTACTTGCGCGCCATCATCCAGTTCGGAAGGAGGCAGTGGTCATATTGTGATGGGCGCAGGTTCTTCCTGCCTGCCTGCCTTTACCAGCACAGCTGCAAGAGGGATTAGGACAGCTAACACTGTGGGGAGCACTCTACGGATAAACTAATGGAAGTGCATAGTCATTTTAGTAGGCATTGTGACATTCATCCCCTGGTACCTGGCTTTGAGTTACTATCTTCTTTGATTTCACTGAACAAAAATATATTGAATGCCTACAATTGTAGAGCGTTGTTCTCTGTATATACAGCACAATAGTGGACAAAAGAAACAAAGTCCTTGCTTCACAAAAATGACTTTCTAAGGTAGAAAATAAGCAATTCTATAATGTGTTAGGTGGTAGTAAGTACTATAAAAAAGGAAAAAAAGGCAAACCAGTGTAACATGGTCAAAAGTGAAGATATAAATATAAAATGCAATTTTACATACGGTGTTAAAGGAGGCCTCTCTGGTAAAAATAAAACTTAAAAAGACCTGAATGAATTGGTGAGTTGAAAAGATTGTTTGGGAGACTATAGACCAGACAGAGGCAAGGAACTTCCAGACTTTACATGGGACAGTATGCTGACTATTTTAGGAATGCAGAGAGACTTATGGGTTGCCAAACCAAGGGAGGTCATGAGAAATAGCCTTGGAGAGACACACCAGGGATCAGAAGAACATCAAGCATTATGATCTTGGGCATCTTTCTAATCTTCTTCAGAAAATGTAAATAACAGCACCTACTGAAAATGAGGCATTAGGAAAATATTACTATTAAAGCCAGTGACTTTAATAATTGTAAGTTATGATAGAAACTACCGTTTTTAAGTTCTTAAGATATCCAAAAGGCTAGGTGAATATATGATTAGGTGTTATATTAATTTCAATTCCATTATCACTATAACATTTCTGTCTTCATGCTAGTGAAGAAGAGAGGAGGTACAAGTACTTATTTGTTTATTTAATGTGTGTGTATATAATTACTTATTGTGTGTATATATATATTCCAGATTTTTATTATACAGGCACTGCTATGAAAATCCTGGCAGATAGTTCCTACTGTGTATATGCAAGAATATCTCATGGAGCCTTGGCTGGTTTGGCTCAGTGGATAGAGCATTGGCCTGCAGACTCAAGGGTCCCAGATTCGATTCCGGTCAAGGGCATGTACCTTGGTTGCGGGCACATCCCCAGTGGGGAGTGTGCAGGAGGCAGCTGATTCATGTTTCTAACTCTCTATCCCTCTCCCTTCCTCTCTGTAAAAAATCAATAAAATATATTTTTAAAAAAAGACTGTAGTGTCAATATCATATAACTTGATTCTGGAAGAAAGATTATTCCCATCAAACCTCAGTTAAGTTTGAGAAACCCTTGGGAAATCTAATGAAAAGTCCTCCACCTTTGTCCTCATCCTGCGTCTTTACTCTCCTCCCGTCTCCTGATACACAAAATCTAACCTCCCTGACACCAAAGTCCTTTCCTAGACTCCCCTGATGCTCAGCCAGGAGCCAGGCTCACCGCTGGCAAGCTCAGCAGCAGTGGCTGGAGCCTCTCCTGCCTCCACAGCAGCGCTAAGGACCCCTTGGGGGATGTTCGCCTGCCAGTTTATGCAGGCCTAAGCTGACAGGCAGACATCCCCAAGGGGTCCCAGAATGAGAGAGTGTGCAGGCCTGGCTGAGGGATGCCCCTACCACCCTGCCAGGGCATGAATGTCGTGCACCGGACCTCTAGTCTTTTGAAAAATAGGTACTGTTTCTTTTAATATAGTCATATTTGCAAATGCATCTGTTATATTTAGTTATTTTTTCAGACTAGCTTAAAACTAGCACAAAACAAGAACAAAAATTTTTGCCTACCTTGTAATATTTATTATATGTAATATTTTATATACACAATACTGTTATTTGTATTCTTCTGAGATCTTTTAACATTCTATCTCATTTAGAACTCTTCAAGTTAGGTTTTTAGTATATAAACATCCTACATTATTTTGCTATCCTATATAGTAAAGAGATAATATGAAAATTGACTGTCACATCCTCACAAGATGGCTTCCTATGACCAGGCTGGCAAGGGGGTTAGTAAGGGACAACCAAATGACTGAACAAGCAGGCTGCGTCGGGCAACCAGGCCAGCAGGAGGGCCATGAGGGATGACCAGGCCACCAGGGAAGGAAGTTGGAGGTGACCATGGGAGTGGGGGGAGGGGTGGCAGTTGGGGGCAATTAGGCTGGCACAGGGGGCAGTGAGGGGCTACTAGGCCAGCAAGGGGGGCAGTTAGGGGTGACCAGGCCAGCAGTGGGGGCAGTTAGGGGCAACCAGGCAGGCAGGCAGGTGAGTAATTAGGAGCCAACATCCAGGATTGTGAGAGGGATGTATGACTGCCCGGGATCAGGCCTAAACCAGCAGCTGGACATTCCCCAAGGGGTCCCGGATTGGAGAGGGTGCAGGCTGAGCTGAGGGAACCGCCCCCCTCCCCCCATGCACAAATTTCGTGCACTGGGCTTCTGTTGTA